>NW_017307495.1:3777-8493 GCF_000935625.1 Nanorana parkeri | reverse complement strand
GTTTGGTGGGGGGGGGGGCGGGGTAGAAGCTCTTTCTTCAGCAGTTCTATCATAGAGCCCCTGTTTTGTAGACATGTTTCATAAAGGGGGGACCTAGATGCAGCCCCCCTTGTGAATGTGTAAGAGCTAATAGTTGTCCCTATTCATTCACCAAATAAACATTCAAAATGTAAATAAACACACCACACCATGAAAAAGTGCCTTAAAAAAACACAACAATGGTTTTTGGCAATTACAAAAACATACATTTGATACAAAAGAACATAGACAAATATTGTTTTACAAATAGACGGAATCGAATGCAAGGGATAAGGAATCAAATGCAAAATATAGGTATCTGACTCTATTTTAATGTACACCTCCTGTCATTCCAGCAGAACTAGGAAAGGTAGGGCCAACACAAGAGCTGAGAGAACGAGTGAGCAGAGTTGCCAGAGCTAATCAGTAGTCAGTAGGCTGTATGCAGGGAGGTGACACCAATGTGTCACCAATGTGTTTTTGTAACCCTCCTGGCTGGGTTGTTTTGCAGAGGTAGCTGAACAACATTACAAACCCACATACGTGCATTTTATCTGTGTATTAAGCCCTTAGCCTGGAGTTGAACAATAAAGTCTAGCTCTGAGCAACAAAAAAGCTCCAGTCTGTGTCAAAACAAATATCCACTTTGGATGCAATATTTATTCTCGCGGTTCTTCTCTGTCAAAATATGTCCTCAATCTTCTGGGTTAAATGATGCCCAGTGTAATTTTACCTGGAACACTGGAGACATACTGTGGTTGCAAGTCATCATCGACTGCACTCATAGTGTCATGATGCAGAGAGCAGCACATCACGGAGGACAATCCACTGCTGAAGATCGGACAAAGACCATGGGTATTAAAAATATAAAAAAGAAGGCTACATTTACTTACCATTCCTGATGCCCATCTCTTAATGCTCTACCTTTTTAATGCTCTTCATCTTCTGCAAGAATTCTTCTATCAGTTGGATGAGTTGAATACTTGCTCCCCCTGTTCCTCCCTTCATCTTATACTTTTTGTTGAATTATGGCAGGATAAACCACAATTGGTGGGGCAGTGTGGGGCGGGAGCTTTTATTTACACACCCAAGAGTGTGTGAGTGCTTGCAGTGGCTGGGAGAGCAGCAAAGCAGCAGCTTTTGAAGAAAAGGGTCACCAGAAGGGAAGGAAAAGCAGTCTTTGTTCAGTACGTTTGTTGAACATACATGTAACTCTGTGCTGACAAGGTAATTTTAAGGCCCATTTCCGCCTTTCAAGAGGTATTTAAAAAAAAAACCATATGCCAGCAATGTACACAGAGTGGACATGAAGCAGGCATATGCAGTTGCTGTATATGAAAACAGAAACTTAAATTTTTCTGTTAGCTTTCCTATTCATATCCTCATGGAAATGGCTGCCTCAGTCCCAAGCAATGTGAATATATCGCCCCCTTCCCTGGACAGTTTATTTGGGTAAAGGCAGAGCTGGTGTTTACTGGTCATGGTACAATGGGTGACAGGGAGGAGGGCAGATGATTACAGTCTGACACCCTGGCATCAGATTGACTTTGCTGTGAAGAAACCTTTGAATGGGGTAACCAAAATTAAGATAGAGGCTACTGGCCCCCCACTGAAAATAGTCTGGGCTGTGATATTTAAATATGAATGGGCGCCGCTATTCACATAAATTAAAAAAATGTCAGCGCATTGCTAGTGTGTTTTGGATCTCGCTTGAAGAAAAGGTGGCAAACCTAACTGGAAAGTGAGCTGAATTGGAGAATTTTTCCAAATCAGCTATTTTGGCCTAGATTGTTCGATTATCCTGCCTTCTCCAAACCCTTCACCCTTTTGTGAATAACCCTGTGGGTGTATCGCGTGTACTATGGGACATCCTCCTCTCAGTGGTTACTGGGACTCTGAGTAAAGCTGGGAGAAGGGTTTTTTGAGCAAGAAATACTACTGAAATGTTTACTCCAGTCCTTCCTGACAAACCTGCTCCCTTTCCTCGGCTGTGGCATAACTGATATAAAATGTCCACACACATATCAGCTGCATCTCAAAAGTAACAGTCCAACTCTTCAGGGCTATGCTAGTGCTAGATGTCCACTTACATACTTGGAGAGACTGAACTTAAAGCTTTGTTTGCCTCCCTCTGGATAAAATGCTGCCTTGAGGATGTAGGGTTTTGGAGAAAGGGCATAAAACAAACCACAAGTTCCTAAAAACGGATAACATGTGAACTAGAAAACAAAGTTGAATAAATTCCACTTTTAGGTGTGCAAATACCAATGTGGGAAGGGGCTTTAGAGATACACTATAACTCTCTTGTTATAAAAATAGAAAATCATTTATTATTGTCATATATTTCTTGAAACATGATATAAACGATTTTTAAAAACATGATTAATCCATTGCACATATAGTAGTGATCCCATAACAAAACAATAGTATAATTGTCACAGAGCATGACAGACAATTACTCATAATCCATGATCTCTCATTATTATTTCTTTTTTTTTTCTAATTAAAAAAAACAAACATTTTTTTCTTTTCATAATTTCCATAGAATATATTAATATAATACATGGCTTATTCTGGTAACCCCAACATGTTTCGCCCTTCAGGGCTTCTTCAGGGGGAATTTATGTCAAGATAGGAGTATGTCAGGATCGCCGATCAGTAGTATCCAGCAGAGACCAGAGGAAATCGAATAGGCTTCCCTCAAAGCAGTGCAAAGGCACCTGCGCATAGGGATCGTGTCAAGGGAGCAAATGCAGCAGTTATATTAATAGTAAAGTGAACATTTTGACATCAATCTGATAGTGACTCTTCATAGTGAAGACATCCCATGTGATATGTGGTGGAAAAGATTCCCCATCTTGGGTCCATCCACCATTAGGTAATTAGGTAATGGTGGATGGACCCAAGATTTTCTATTTTTATAACAAGAGAGTTATAGGGGGTGATTTACTAACCTAAACACACACACGCACCAGGTGCGTGTGATTTTTACACAGCAAAACGTATTTATCAACCAAAAAGTATCTAAAAGCATATTTCCACTAATGCCATATATGGAAAAATCATGCACATGATGCATATATAATGCTGCTTCACAGTTTAGACAAAAATGGTTAGCTAATGCATTTACATTCCTGCATTCATCAACGCAAGCAACACAACATAGAGCTAATTTACACAACATCACCTTGTAATTCATGCAGGGCTTTGCACAACACACCTGCTGGGTGTGTACACACTACAAAGGTGTCTAGATTCCACCAATAGATCATGCTTGGAGGGAACACACTACAGAGGTGTATACTTGTTCGTGGCGTGTTTATAAGGTTAGTAAATCAACCCCAAAGTGAACCTTTAAAGCCCCTTCCCACATCAGTATTTGCACACCTAAAAGTGGAATTTATTCAACTTTGTTTTCATTTCCCTATTGGGGTGTGACATTCTTCTCTCTTCTAATACTATCTTTACACTCCCACTAAAATGTATTCACAACATGTGAACTTGTATAGAGGAGATTTTATGAATTAGCAATACTGGAGTTAAAATTAAAGAGGAACTAAACTGTGGAAGCCTTGTCCAAAAATGCAAACAGAGGCCAAAGGGGGCAAATTACTAGTTACTAGTATTGCCTGGTCTTCCAGCTGATCTTTTCTCAAATATTGACTAACTATGCAAACAGTGTGGAAATGCCGATCTTGGTACAGGCAGGGCATTGCTTTTTCATGTCACAAATTACCTCCTGGTAACTGATCTAATAACTGGTGGGGGATATTCAAAAAGCAGCAGGAGAGGTGCAGATAGCACAGATCCACAGATTGGATAAATCAGAAGCAGTGAGATTCTTGTACTGCAGGTCATCAGGTAAAGCTATCCCAAGTGAGCAACACTGTAGTGATATCACCAAATCTCACACGACTAGCAACCAGAAATATAAGTGCTTTAGAATTTAGATGATAATGAAATTTCAAGATGTTCCATATAACGTAGTAAATCTTCACTGTTGGAGTTTAAGCCCACTTTAATATGTACTGTAGTCAAAATATTCTCAAAAAATGTATATTATTACATCTATTTTATAACTGAAGATTATGTCACATAATACAATGCACATTTTTAACCACTTGAAGACCATGGTGTTTCACACCCTTCCTGGCCAGGCCATTTTTCAGTATTCAGCGCTGCGGTACTTTGACTGGCGTTTATTCCGTCATGCAACGCTGTACTGAAACAAATTTCATACCATTTTTTGGGGGACAGATAGAGCTTTCTTTTGGTGGTATTTAATCACCACTGGGGTTTTTTATTTTTTACTATATAACAAAAAAAGTACCCTAAATTTTGAAAAAAAAACAGGTTTCCCTATAAAATGTTATGAAACATTTATTGTCACCACAATTTTTTGGTACAATATAAAAGACGGGGTCACGTCGGGTAAATAGACAATAAACATGTCAAGCCTTAAAATTGTGTGCGCCCGCGAAATCGCAGAAAAATACCGCAACCAAAATTGGCCATAGGTGACCCTTTAAACGTTTTTACCACTCATCAGTTTAGTGTTATCAGTGATTGATGGCCCTAAAATGATTGCTCTCATTGCAAAGTTCGCGGCGATATGTAACATGTGCTGCATAATGGGCGCAATCGTCGTTTTCGTACATAGGCGCACCCGACGCATGTTTGCGTGTGTATGTGGGGGGG
>NW_017307495.1:0-3660 GCF_000935625.1 Nanorana parkeri | reverse complement strand
GCATGTTTGCATGTGTATGTGGCTGGGGCGGGGGACTTTAAAACATTGTTTGTAAATTTTTTTTAGTTTCTTTATTTTTTTAATGCTTTTTTTTTTAGACTTAACTTTATTGCTATCACATAGGGGACTTATAAATCCCCTATGTAATAGCCAGTTCACCAAACAGATCCTCCATATGGAGACATCCGGGGTCTCCAAGACCTCTGATGTCACCTTAGGGACCCCCAGAGAAACTGATGAAGCACAGATCTGCTTCATCAGCTTCTCTCCGGTGTTCTGCACCGTAGAGTGACACTGCATGCAGGAAGTGATGAATTATACATCACTTCCTGCATTCGGGGACAGGAAAGGAGATCAAAGGGAGATCGAGTAATGATCTCCCTTTCATCTGCTGTTAGAGCGTTGCCGTGCCGGGCCCAGCCGCTCCGGCCACAGCGGATTACGGGACCGGCAGCGAGGAGACGGCGGGACATAGGTACGGGGAGGGGCGCACACCCGCACCTCCTGCAAGCGATTGGGCGTCTCTAGAGACGCCCGATCGATTGTATGTAAAAAACGTCTCTAGAGACGCCCGATCGCTTGTATGTAAACATACATGCTCACCATTTTCCCTCTCGTGTGCGCGCTGAGCGCCGCACACAAAAGGGTGGGAGGGGCAGGACGTCTTAAGACACAACGGCCATGGACGGAAGGTGGTTAAGGAATACATTTTATAATCTTATACGGTAATTTAAATGTTATACTATTCTTAAGGATCCTTTCTATAAAAAATGTTTTAAAACTATTCAAAGTGTATATCGAGCCAAAACTTTTTTGTACTTTTGGATAGAGTGACAAATTATCAGAACCCACCCAGCCCTCTCCCTGTTTTTACTGCTATCTGGGCCTCTTTTAGAGCGATTACCCCTTACTTTCTTTTGTAACCTGCTAACCTTTTTCTAGACAGGAAGTAAGGGAAATTGTTAAGAGCAACACAGAAAAAATATTCTTTTTTTTTAAATTAGCGTAGATGAAGGCTAGAACCCCTGTCACATTTTTATTACTAGCAAAGGTTAAAACACTACAGGCCAAACCCGATAACATTAAACAAAAATTAAAAATATCTGCACCTCTTGATACTTAACTGGTATAGGGAAAAATATATTGTTTTAAAAACATTTAAACAGAGTCTGAAACATATACTGTATATGTAAAACTGCTGTTTATTAATATTACTCTGAAAGCGTGATCCAAATGTTGAGTCATTGTCAGGACCCGGGCTCAGGGATGTAGACCAAAGCTAAACTTGCGAAAGCAGCTTAAGTGATTCTAGGGGTGTGAGCACTGTAGTCTGACAGCCACAGGAATACAACTATGAGCTTGAGATTCCGAGTGCAAGAAATCTCCTAGAAAACTCAGGAGCTGAGGGAATTCTCCAGGGGCACAGAGGAAAAACATTTGAATTGGTTTAATCAAAGGAAACACATTTTTATGTTGTTTCAGATTTGGAGGCTGCTTCATTGTCAGAACAACAGTTCAGGGCCCCTGCCCCTGAACAGTAGTTCAGGGGCAAGGGCCTGTGCAGGGCCTGTAAAACTGTAGGGATTATGTCCTGAGCAAGAAATGTCATCGGGGTCCATGGTAAACTTTCAGGATCCGGACTCTAGGATGTGGACCCTAGCTACACTTGCAGAGGCACCTTGAGTGACTGGAAAGGTGCGAGCAGTGTGGGCCAACAACCACAGGAGAAACAAGAAGATACAACTATGAACTGGAGCTGTGGAACAGTAAGGTGCAGCTGGAAGTCAGAACCGATGGCATAGAAGGGGTGGCTGGGAGTTTGAGGCCAAAGCAGAGAGCCGTGGTATTGAGAAGGTAGTGTGGGATTCCCTAGAGCAAGAATTCTAATTCTTGCCAAAAAGGGTTCACTAGAGCTGATGGTGGAGATGGGTTTTGCCACGTCATGACCCCAGGTCATAACCCTCAGATTCACACTACTCAGCATATCGCTGGAAAAGGTCACCAGGAGACTGCAATAGCAGTTTGCGCACACATCCTTCCTGATAACCAAGCGGGAGGTCACTCTACAGTCTGGGGCTCCACTCTCAATCCTGTATGTCAATATGCATACAATCTTTCTTCACTGAATTCTCTCTTCTCACAGCACATAGCAGGCAGATCAGTTGCATCTCTGACCCTCTGGATCTTCCTGGTGCCTAGTCGGTGGCTTTTATTCTTCCCTGCAACCCATGATTTTACCCCTGCTATCCTGTGCCCAGCTCCTGGAAGTACTGGTTCTGCATCATAATGTGCAGGTCTGCCACCTGGAGACGTATTTTAACCTGAGGCTCTCAGTTCTCTCCTAGGCCCAGTGCGGGGAGCAGGGGGACAAAATGACTGCAGCTGAAGAAAAAACACATTCTCCTTTTAATGCCCCCCCCCCGCTCCAGGTCTGTGTATCATTGTCCCAGGGAGCAGAGACACATGCAGCTGCAATCAGGTGGTATAAAAGTCTGAGCTGTGCTCCCGCAACTTAAAGGGGGTTCCAACTAGGGCTACACTGCCATTAAAGAAATGAAAGGACAGTACACAGTGTGCAACTGGAATAGCAGCTGAGTATGCTAAGTATTTGTCTTCTACAGTATATGCATTTTATGTAGTAAAGGTTGGCTTCATCCCAAAGCATAGATGTTTGTTTTCTAAAGCATATGATAGGAGAACATTGTACCCACATCAGCTTCCCAACAACAGATGGATCAAAAGGAGGTAAAAAAGGCTGTGGTTCAGAACCCCTCATTTAAAGTGACACACACACACAGAGAGTGTGAGACAGCAAGGAGAAAAAACAAGGAGGATGAGCGATAAGAGGCAGCAAGGAGAGCAAGAAAAGAGAAACAGCCAGGAAAGAGAAAGGAGAGACAGCCAGGAGAGAGATCAATTAGAGACAGCCAGGAAAGAGTGCAAGAATAGACAGCCAGGAGAGTGAAAAATAAGTGACAGGAGAACAGGCAAGTAGCTATCCAAGGTTCTAAGGTGGCTCAGCAGGTAGAACCACTGCCAGCTACAGCAGAGGCCCTGGGTTCAGATCTGGTTCCTAACACCCTGTCCATCTGACATTGTGACATTTTGGTCTGAAACAGGGTTGCCACCTGTCCAGGATTCACCCGGACAGTTCGGGTTTTGAGTTCTGTGTCCAGGTTTCATGGCAGAAGAAACCCGGACACAAGATGTTAGGCAGACAGGGGTAACCAAAATTAAAATAGAGGCTACTGACCCCCCACTGAAAATAGTCACAACTGTGATATTTATACATGAATCGGCGAAGCTATTTACATATGAATAAACTATGACTTATTCTCCCAAAAACTGTCCGTGCGTCGCTAGCGTGTGTTCGGGTTTCACTTGAAGAAAAGGTGGCAACCCTAGTCTGAAACC
Source organism: Nanorana parkeri (assembly GCF_000935625.1). NCBI lineage: Eukaryota > Metazoa > Chordata > Amphibia > Anura > Dicroglossidae > Nanorana > Nanorana parkeri. The sequence goes on along the minus strand of NW_017307495.1, from coordinate 246 downwards.
TGGACACAGCACATACAGGACTCAAAACCAGACTGTCTGGGTGAATCCCAGACTGATTGCAACCAGGCCCGGATTTCCCACAAGGCCACGAGGCCTGGCCTTGGGGCGGCAGAGTGCACAGGGGCGACAGCGGTGACCTTGTGGGGAAGTTGCCGGTCTAAGGTGTACCGGTGGCGGACCGTAGTGTGTGCCCAATCACAGCGCGGCGTGCCACAACTCCTCCCCCCAGCTGTCAGATATAGGGCA
>NW_017307494.1:520893-524087 GCF_000935625.1 Nanorana parkeri | reverse complement strand
GACAGCCTATGAAAAGGCACAAGAAGCTTCTGATGTTAGAGATCAGCGGAACAGAAAGATTGTCCAGGTGAGGGTGAGTCATCACTGGTGTGGGACAGAAGGCCCGTATATTACAGCGGCCCTTGCGGGGGTAGCGCTACATATATATATACATACATACTGGCCTTTACCGGTCATTTGTGAGTGCATACATTTCCCCTTTTCTGTCCTCTGGTGTCACTTAGGTTGTTGCGCTCTTCTCTTGTTTTTTGTTATCTCTGTAGCACGTTTTCCTCTGCTTCCACACCAAAAACATCTATCTCTGCCCCTTGGGAACCCTGTTTCAGTGTGCTGAGGGATTTTTACTGTATAAATTAATTGAAATGAACAGTAGAGCATGAGAAGGAGGTTGCACACCATGCAAACGTGAAAAGGGTTACAGTGCCATGAAGAAGCTTTGCATTTAGTGAACTTCATAACTGCACCACAGTTGCAATGTTTCCTGCATTTGCAGCTCAGCATTGGTTTCCCACTTGTGGTTTGATGTTGCTTTTTATTATCCACTTCCAGCCCCAAACACCACGCGCATTAAAATGCTGCCGGCACCATCTGCCTTCAAAGATTACATTGTCATTAGACAAAATTAAGCTTTTTGCAGTCTACTTTTTTTTTTTTTTAATGCTGATGATTTTTTTTGGTCTCCTTACAGCAAGCTGTCAAGATCAGATTTATCCCTGCTGTTGCTGAGCCAGTCAGCTGGAAGTAGACTTCAGGCACTGATCCCCCCACACTCGCCCCTACACAGTCCCAGACCAAACCCTTTTTCGCCTGTGAAAGATGAGAACATTTGGCTTCAATTGGAAGGATAGTTGGCAGCCCTGAACGCTCAGCCTGGATTTTTAACGAAAGTGAGAGAAAGAGAAGACTTAGAAAGAGCAGTGGTGGGGAGGCAGTGCAGCTGAAGTCAGACAGATGGGACTATATTATCACTAGACAGTAACAGAGTCATCTGCAATCACATTGAAGAAGACAAAACAACATAGATTAGGAATTCAGATGAAATGCATGGATGTTTAAGCAGGAAAGCGCACACTAGAGAGAAATGGGAATTATGCAAAGTATTTTCTGTTAACCGGCAGCTGATAGAGCGATAAGAGTCACAAAGCCCATAGTCAGGCTCTAGCAGAAGAGTTTAGTTACACAGCATGGATGGCCAAAGAGTGGAGGATGCCGGGAGTGGACAGAGGAGGCTCATCTGGATAATTCTTGGCCCAGTTCTGCTGATGGCACTAGTTGCTGGAATTTTCACTGCTTCCACCATAGCACAAAGGAAGACACAGGTAAGAGTTGGCCCCGAATTGGGATCCTCTTGAAATAGGTCTAAACCCAATCACTAAAATTTGATAAGCTTTAATGTGTGTGGTTTTCAATACCTTTAAATACGCAGCCTTTGTTAAACAAAACAACTAATCATCCTGCAATGAAGGTCCTCATTCAGGAGCTACCAGTTATGGGGTGGGGTGACAACTTATTTCCCAGTTGTGCTACTGCATTGTCACCCTGCCACATGCTCCCCTGGTGGAGACTACAAGTGGTCATGCTGACACACACTGTTTAGGCAAAATCCTATATATATATATATATACATATATATACATATATATATATATATATACACATATATATATATATATATATAATATATTTTTTTTTATATATATATATAATAGCTTCATAGCTTCATCTGTCCGGGAATAGGATTGTTCATTGGGGCGCAATATCTCCAATTTTGGTCTCCTGAAAAACATAAAGGAAATCAGTTTATTTGAACTTTTCCAAGAAAATTAAAGGTGTAACTTGACTGTTTTGTGTAATGAGCGGGTTCCATACTGATTTATGTTTTATGTTCCATTTTTAATAAATCTGGGTTAGTAGTTAATTGTATAATTCTATAGTAATGCATAAACATGCTGTAGCTCTCTGCCAGCACTGGCAACAACAGGTTTAGTTACACAGTGCAAAGATGAAATGTGAATACCTACTAACAGGAACCAGAATTTCAGTGTGGGTAGATGAAGGATAACTTTTGATTGGTCAGCGTGAGCTACTGTACTCTATTATTCTTTGCACTTGAATGACACCTTGAAGGGAAAACTGCCACTGTAATTATGTATTTATGTTTAAATATGTTGTTGCAGTTTTAACAATCATGAAAAATGCTGGAAAATAATGTTTTACAATAGAAGTACTATCAGGATACTCTGGTTTGAGATGTTTGTGTAGTGTTATTATAAAAGTTTCTAGAACTTAATGTTAACTTTAAATTTGCAAAGACATTCCAGGGGCATCATAACAAAAGGTGTTGAAAGTCTTACAGTTAATTTTCTTTAGAAAGCAACCACAAAATCTGTGTGCTTGTAGGGAAGCAGTGGTCTCTCTGCAGAAGCCTGACATGACTTCTGCTCTCCTGTTGAGTCTGAGCTAAAGCTCTTCAATCAGTAGGGAGCAGGGGTGGCCCTAGACTATTCGCCACCTGAGGCTGGGGGGCATGTTACGTGGGGATGGTGGTATGCTAATGATGCACGTTACAGGGGGTGGGTAGGATGAGTTAGAGTGGGTCGGGAGATCATTTAAGAGCTCTAAGCAACCTGTGACACTCTGGCCGCTGTCCTGCCCAGCTTGTGGCAACCATAGACATCACTGGTTGCCACGAGCTGAGCGGGACACTCTGCCAGAGTCCAACTCAGTTCCTGGCAACCAGTGACATTACTGGTTGCCGCAAGCTGGGCAGAACACTGGCTGGAGTGTCGCGTTCAGCTCCTGGCAACCAGTGCAGTCAGTGGTTGTCACAAGCTGGCCAGGACAGCGGCCAGAGTGTCACAGGTTGCTAGGAGCTCTTATGTCACTTTTTCCCAGATGGATTCCCCAATATTCTGTTTAGTATGCACGTAGTTACATAGGTTGCAAAAATAAAAAGCAAGGCACATAATGCATCGTCCAATCCAGTGGCGTAATTCCAGGGAAGAAGATTCCTTCCTGTCCCTTAGTGCAAATTAGACAACCCTTCTGCATATCTGCTGATTCAGTAGTCATGTTCCCTAATGGGATAGGCACTTAATAGGTGTACAGGGGTGGACTGACAACACATGGGGCTCCGGGCAATATGAGTTTATGGGGGGGGGGGGGTTGGTGACACCACAATGACTGACAGCCAT
>NW_017307494.1:502326-520592 GCF_000935625.1 Nanorana parkeri | reverse complement strand
TTGGGGGGGGGGGGGGTTTTGTCCCCCCCCACCCACAAGCCCCACCCACATGTACATTTTTATGTTACAGAAATTATTTCTCCACACTAATTTTCAAAATAACAGACTATTCACTAAAAGGTAAACTGCAGGGGAATGCAATTTGGAAAGTGAGCTAAATGGCAGAATTTTTCCGGTTTGGCAAGAGAATTCGTAGGAGAATGGACAGGAGAACTGAATAGTTTAGGACCGGAACAGGGGTTTGGGCACATATTACATTATTACTAGGGTTGCACAGATACCAAGTACAGTACTCGGTACAAGTACATGTACCGATACTTTTGAGCTGCAAGACTAGAGAAAAATTAAAAAGTTAGGAGGCAGCTATCATTTGTAAGGAGCACACGGAGCTCCCGGGATTTGTACATCTCTGTTTTAATGTACGATTTTGTTTTTATAAATATAAATAAAGGGATGCACAGATACCAGTTTTGCGAGTACGAGTACTGATACATTTTTGTTTTTGTCATGTGACAGTTTTTCTAAAACAATACAGACTAATGATTTCAGGACAGTGGTGGAGTGCCGGAGCCAGGTCCCACTACCAGCCAGGTCCCACTCCCACTACCAGAGTTGCAGACTCTGGTAGTTCTCATGAAAATGCCAAGTATCTGCACTGGTACTCAAAAAGTATCTGTGCATCCCTAATTATTACATGTGCGATAGGCAAACCCTCACCACCCCCCTGCTCCAGTGTGTTTGGTAAGGCCCCCAAATGGTCAGTCCACCCATGACCAGAACCAATGGAATGGCAAACCTGAGACCAGCACCAATGCATGGCAGATCTCAGACCAGACCCAACGCACAGCAAACCTCAGAACAGAACCAATGCACGGAAGAACTCAGACCAGAAGCGATGCACTGCAGACCTCAGACGAGAACCGATGCACTGCAGACTGCAGACCAGAACCATAGCATGAGTGCACAGGTCAGTAGTAAGAAACACAGATTGCCAAATATGCAGTAGTAAATAACGCAGAGCTCAGCAGTAAATAATGCAGAGTTCAATAGTAAGGAAAGCAGAGCTCGGCAGTAAGTAACGCGCAGAGGTCAGAAGAAAGTGATGCACAAAGCGCAGAGTTCAAGAGTAAGTAATCCACAGAGTACAGAGAGGTCAGAAGGAAGTAACGCACAGAACACAGAGGTCCGAAGGAAGTTGAAGGAAATCAAGCCGCGATTCCTGGGATACAGAAATGTCATCACAAAAAGGCCAAAACCTCTTTGCTATTGTCTCTGCCTGCACTGTTTACAACAGTTTTTCCAATTCGCTAACAAACTGCATCTGTTTTTCTCTGATGTCTAGGAGGTAAATGTACAACAAATTCAGCTTTATTCACATATCCTTAATATCAAATTGACAAGCAAGAGGGGCATCATTTGTAGGTTTTTGCTCACCATTTCTTGTTCTTTGAATAGATATAAAATGCTGGAGAATCTTGGATGCTGCACTAGCGTTGTGGAAAGTCCCCTGCCAGGCCCCCTGGTATTCACATATACAGTAGGTGTTCAGTCTGCCCTAGCCTTGAACATCAGTGACAGGCAGCGGTGTGCTAAGCTCCTGTTGCTGCCCGAGAGCCCGAACAGTCAGTCCACCCCTGCACTTGCATGTCTATGCTCCTATCCCAAATAAAATGGACGTAAGTGTCACATTGTTCAAGCACATTCGACCACCACCTAATGTCTGTGGGAAGGTAATAATTATGCAATATTCCTAGAGGATTATACTGATTTGGGCATCAGTGAAACTTTTGCTCATCAGAGCTTAACTACACCTAAACTCAGGAGTTAAATCCTAAAAATACATTCAAGGACCTTAACTACTAACAAAAATGTATCTTTTTTTATTTATCACTGGGCTGTAGGTCCTCAAATTATCTCTGAATTGGTGCTGACACTGTTCTTCCTTCTGGAGTGTGGCTACTTTGTTCCCCATGGTCCCTGTGTTTGTTGTAAAGTAGTCACCGCTCCAAGCTTGCTCCTGTGATGGACTACAATCTCAATACAAATTAGTAAATTATACGGGAGATTGAAATGAAGAACATGAAATGAAGGGAACAGGTGCACCGGTACAGAAAGCCACAGATAGCAATATAGACCTTGCAGAGACACTAATTTTTGGTTTTATTGCCGTCTGTGTTTCTGTTTGGAATGTTTCCCGTCATTTTCTGTCCCCGTGACAAGTAGAAACTGTAACTAGAAGGGAGGGACAATCCTCCATCAAAACCAAAATAAAATGAAAAAAGGAATTGTACTTTAAAACGGATACCTTACGGGCTTGTGGGGTATCTCTTACAACAGACACCTTAAGGGCCCGTTCACACACTGCTTGCTTTATACCGTGTCGCCATGCATATGAAATAAAACCCCAACGCAAATACACAACGTGCCAGCTGCCACAATGCAGAGCAGGAGTGTCTTATGCTGTTACAACATCTCATTTATTTTGAACACAGGACACAATGCACGATAAAGCTCTATGCAGGAAAATGCATTGCCACAGCTCAATACAGTGTGAGAGTCCCAATACTGAGACCTGAAGGAAAAGAAAAACAGTTTGGCATTATGATTCATTTCTCATCTGCATAGTCAGCAAGTGTGACCAGAAAATGTTTCAGAAACAATCTCCCAGATGTTCAGCACATGATATAAATCTTGAGTGTCTGATTTCCTTTACAATCTCCAGGAGACCATTGAACAATGAGAAATGTGTGCTCGCAGCAATAAAACTGTCTCTGCAATGTGTGATAGCGCTGACATTTACCCCCTCCTTTCTGCACTTTATAATCCCGTAAAATCTTTTAAACCTGGACACTGAAAACATATACTACAATATAAAGTTACTGAAATGCTCATTTAGTCAAATGCATTGAAGTCTAAAACTTGCTATAAATCATAACAACGTACTTTGCGCTCTCTGCAGATACTGCTGGATTTCAGCTAATTTGTCCTTTAAAACAGGTGCAAGGCGCCTCTGACAACCAAGCTCCATGATAAAGGAGGCAGCAAAGATGTAGTACAAATGTTAGCAGATGTAGTTGGGCCTGTAGTCCTCAGGATCTCCACTGTGACCCTGACTCGCCACTGATGGCCAAGTTTCATGGTGTGTTTAGGAGATACACAGACACTGTCTTGCTCATATGTTAACTATATTGTGCAAAGCATACGTGTGTATGGCATGTATACCAAATATCTAATGCGGAGATAAGAAGATATTATCTAAATACAGCAGGCATGTGTATTCTTACTAGAACCTTGGGGTGGTGTGTGTGTGTGTGTCCTGTAATAAAAAGACTGACCACCACTGCTCTCTGTCCTTGTGCAGGGTGACTGGTCTGGTCTCCGCCCCCTCTTGTAGTTTTCTATAGGCAACTCGTAGTGGGTGGGGCCTGCTGGGTCCCTCCCACAGCTCTTTACATAGTCCTGTATAATTCTTGATAAATGAAATGTTGAATTCTGATGGGCTGCGCACGTGTGCCGTAGCCTCTATCTGCTTCAGAGAATCATATCTTCCACTGAAGGTCTGCGTCTATAGAGCACACTTCACATATTCCTATTTTCGGCGTACTATTTACTATTTTTAGGCTTGTGCCGTTGGGTAAAGAATGGGTTCGTTTCGGCCAGTGTTCATTAGTTTGAATGCGGTGTCTGTTTTCACATTACGTAGTTGTACAAGACAGAGCGATCCATGATATGTTTATATTAGAACTGCGGCCCCGGCCAGTTAAATAAATAGCTGATCTATGTCACCGTCACTGTTTTAGCTAAATGCTGAAATGCAATTATTTAACGTATTAAGAAAAGAAGGGCCAATTTTGCCACAGCTGCAGCCGTGTTCACACACAATAATGATCTATTCTATATAATAAGATGTTGTTGGGTGTGGACAAGATATTCCAGACAGTATTGGCATGAATGAAAATGTTTCAGGAATGGTCCGTCCTTGACCAGATGTTCTCCTGAATTCTCACGCTGTCCGAATGGAAAAGTTAGAAGAAAGCTGTGATTGCAGCGGGCAACAGAAACAGTTCTTGCTCAGGAACTTTACTAAGTAAGGCATATGTTATACTTCGGGGGCTTAAGTCAATGTACAAGCTGCTGAAGTTAACATGGATTACTGCCAGAAAGTTATTATACACAGGAAAAAGGGCATTACTGTCTTATAACATTGTCATTTTAAATGCATGAGGTCATGGCTCGTGTCTGCTTCTGCAATCAAACAAAGCGAGAATGGCAGCGGCTTAGATACATTTGAAACTAGCAAAGGGAAAGGCACACAAAGCCAGAGCAATTAAAATTTGCCAGCATACTTTCAAACTAGTCACCAGAAAAAAGGAATTAAATTGTCAAATAGGGAGGAAAAAAAGCCACTAACTCCCTGCCCATGAATGCAGGACCTCTTTCAGGACCCACAATTGTCATAGATGCAGGCTCAAATTTCCATCAAGTTTCTATGTCCATAATGCCCCTCTGCAAAGGCTTACAAATACCTGTGGATCTGGTCAGTGAAGCCCACTTAATGCAGCCTAATCAGCAGTGACAATGCTGACAGCCACATCACCCTGTGGCTCTTAGCAGGGGGTGCAGCTGAACCTTCTCCAAATTCAGTAGCAGTAGACCAGGGAACGATGCTGGTGTACAGCTACTACATTTGTAGAAGGTTCAGTAGCTGACAGCCACACCCCCTGCTAAGAGCCACAGCGGTATGTGGCTGTCAGCATTGTTACTGCTGATTCATATGCCTGTATTTATGAGGCCCTTGAATCACTGTAACGTTCGAGCCAAGGAGGTTAGGTTGGATCGCAGCTGCGGAAATTGGCTAGGCACCTGTGTATGTGAATTGGCTCAGATCGAGGGTTCCCGTTTACACTCTGTATGGTATGGAGTGATGTTGTAACCCTCTAGCACATCATACGCCAATCACAGTATAGGATGGGGGTTTGGAGGTCCCCTATAGGTATGCACAGCAGTACTCCTATATATCTATGTGGTAACCCAGCAGCCTCTAGATGGTATGATTCGTATGCGTAAATGCAGTCACCTTAACCCCACACTCTCCACTGAGACCACTGAGATGTGGTTGCATAAGAAGCGCAGTAATAGTATTAGCATACAAGTTGTAATGGAGTAACAGTTCACAGGTATAACTTTAAATCAGGTGCACAAGAATAATTGCTGACACTCTCTATAGATCAGCCTTTAGGGCAGAGTACTTGCAGTTAAAGATGGGTTAATAGTCCAGTAGCTGGTCCGGGGCTGCTATTTGAAGTCCTGGCAGTTCCATGGAGAGATCCCAGAGGCAAGCCCAATGAGGAGTCAGAGGAGAGAAGGGAAGGATCCCTGTGGAGCACCCGAGGGTAAGAGGAGGGTGTTCGGGTGAGGTGAGTAGCAGGCTCTCGTCACTGCTGATGGTTCACGGGTCCTTCGCTATCAGGCAAGTTGTACTGGCTCGACATTCGCAACACTAGAACGCCGAGCCATTGCAACTCGCGTCATTATGAGGAGGAGGATCCCAGAGGGGGAGGAGCCGAGCGCGCCGTGCGTCGCCTCGGTCTCCTCGTGACGTCACGCCGCTGGGTGAAGATGCCGGCCCGCGGCCCCAAGCGCCGGACACGGGATACCCTATTACAATCACATAGTAACTGGATTTGAGACCTGTTTAGACTGCCACACAGGAGCTATAAGATGTACTTTAAAGTGTACATATAGCCAATTCATTTTGAATAGTAGAGAAGGGTTAAAAAGCATGCCAGTTTATTTTTTGCTTGTCTGTGTGCTATTGGCGAATTATCCCTTCGCCTCCTGTCCCAAAGACACACAGGTAGTCAGAGGATATTTCCAGAAAGAAAACTCACATCTTTAGACAGTTGTCCCCATTGGAAGATTTTTCCTAACCTCTTGATCTGGTGACAATTCTAAAAATTTCGATTTCCCCCGACTTTTTTTTCTCAGGAACAATAGGGGCCATTTCAAATAGAGGGGTGACTCTCCCCAATGGGGACAAAAAGCAGTAATAAAAATATTGCAGAGGGTGTAACTCTATACGGACAGGGGAAGGGGGGGTGTATTCCAGAGATATGCTTTAATTATCATAGTTCATAATCAAAGCAATATTCCTTCAAAACAAGCTACATGTGCCATAAACATTTCTGTCCTACGTTGTGCAATACTTAATTTTAGCTTTTATTGGAAGGCAAGTTTTAATAGTTAACTGGACCCAGCATCAGATACCAAGTACTACAAGTGTTATGGGGGAAGGAAATACCTGTACTTTATACTGCCATACATATCTTTATCCAAATGAAAGATGATATAATTATATTATACCTTACACGTATTTGGTTTCTAAGCACTAGACCAATTATCAAACTGATTGTCCATAGTCAACTGCCTGCTATAATATTTCTATAATGTTTCTGTTGAAGCCGTATCCTAAACACTTTTCTAATGTTTATGATATGTAATAAGAAAGCTAAACTTTTATTCCGCATTTTTAAACATACATACAGCTGGCTTAAGTGAACTTTTACAATCCTAAATTGATGAAAATTGTGCTCTAAATATTTTTGCAGGTTACAGCCCAGTTTACATATGTGTATTCCAACGGTTTAATTAGCTGTTTGCCTGCTACTGCTGAACTCCAGGCAAACAAATATATACACAGTGGAAAAAATGCGTTACCTCTTTTATATACTAAAGAATTCATAATTCTCTGTCAGCCAGTTTTTCATCTAGACACCCCGACCAGTTTGGAATCCTTACTTTTCTCTGCTGTGCATAAGCTTTGGCCACCAACCTGCGCCTGCACATTGATAAGGTCACCATTATTTTCTCCCTTACTGTCCGCACAAACTGTTTGCTGATAGAACAGTGCAAAGCAATAGAACTGTTAAAGGCCCAGACTGCTGACCCTACCCTCTCCCTGCAACCAGGGTGAACGTGGCTTTGCATTGCTGTTACAGGAGGCTGATATTAAGATTCACATATCTATAATAGTTCTATGTAAAACATTGTTGAATAGTGTTGCTACTAACCACATACCTGAATTAAATGATGTTTATTTATGACTCTGGAGTTCACCTTCAGGCTGGAATAACATCTGTTTGACTGAAATCAATGGAAATGTGTCACAAAGGCATGTCAACATGCGATAAAATGAGTATTAATGCACATCCAGGCACATCATGAGACACGTTAATGTACATCAATGCACGTCAACACATATTGATGTGAAGTGCAAAGCATGTTTAAGATCATGGCAACATGCATTGATGTTTGTTTTTTTAATGCATCTTTATTCAATTTAATGGAAGATATGTCAAGAACAAATGCACCAAAGGTGTCTGTAAATGTGCCCTAAAATATAACTAAAGTCTTTTGTTGGAAATGGTAAATAAAAGTAATTCACCCGCACACACTTGAAGGGTTTTTGAAGTATTGATATGCTTATTCAATACCCAATGTCACATACTGTCATACGGTGCTAACGCTTCGGGTCCGCACAGGGATCCTTCATCAGAGCGACAGTGACAACACTTTAAAAACCCTTCAAGTGTGTGCCGGTGATTTACTTTTATTTACTATTAGTGTTTTGCACGGCGCCATCCGTGTGGTCACCTTGGCACCACATATACCTTGTGGTTTTGAGACCGTGGCAGTGCAAATGGGATTTTGACTTTGTTTTGTTGGAAATGGACATTGCCAAAAAACTCTTTTACCTGTTTGCTATCAAATGTTTTATTTGTACAATGAGTTTGGTGCATGCACAATGCAGTGAGCATAGTCATTATCTGTAACATGCTGACAGTAGGAACGGGGTTCTGCGATACATCAGCAGCGGAGAGGGAACGTTTATAGATCAAAAGAAAAGAAAATTGCAATGGGCAAAGTAATCAGCCAAGTAGACTTTCCTCCAACCTGAACACCTCTTCCACCTATAAGCCCCAATGAGCCCCTTTTGGCCACTGTACCACAGCACATGCATTTTGTCCAATTGTCCACTGCTTAGTTTGCTGGTTCCTTTAAGCATCACTACTCAGATTTGTGTCTATGAGAAAATCTGCTGAAGAAACGGGTCTAATAGCTGGATTTACTGGTTTTTAACCATCTGTACCTAATCTCTAGATCTAGCTTTTGAAACTGCTGATAAGTACGCCCACATCTTGAAAATGAAAACAAGGGCATCACTGCATGTAAAATACATGAGCTTGCATTAATCAGAAGCATACCGTACACCATATGTTGCCCTTTTCCTTTGTACAGTATAAGTGTGGCTCCAGACTTTGTGCTGAGTCACGCATTCCCTTAATAAAACTCTAGGCTCCGGCATCACCACTTCAGCAAGCATGGGATCATTCTCAAGGTTGGAATAAACATGAGGCTGCCAGGATAAATCACAAGCAAATCCCAGTAAAACAAAGACCTTCCTCTACGCCCACAATAAGATGTTAAACGTTAGTGGTTCTTTGCATAAGGCATGCAAATCTGAGGCCCACACTCAACTAAAGAAGAAGCCCAATAAATAGATTTTGGTGGAGCTAAGGGAGGTCGGTTTTGTATGCAAAATGCAATGACCCTATTTGCCAGTCTGTTGGTTTAATAGCCATAGCTGTTCACATCTGTCTCGATCTTAGACTCGATCTTCTAATCATGGAATGAAAAGTACACCAGAGATTGTCTATAGCACCTCACTAAAGGTTTGTCAAGATGTCTGGAGATTTGGTGTCTCTGGGCAAGAAAAGTGGACTTTGGAATACCATAACGGAAAGACTTTGCATGTAGATGAGATGGAGAGGTCTAGTGGAGTGGCAATGCACTATTGTAACTTTTATAGACCTGGCGCTAGATGTAGCTCATGCTGATGTTTCCTAATGTTTCCCTGCCGCACTGTGATTAGAATCCAGGGGCCTCTATGCATTGGTTTGGCACAAGGGCCCATTTCACATTTGAGCATTTGTACAGACATTTTTGCATGTTTTTGCAAGCGTTTTAGGCTTGAGTGTCATTTTAACATAATTTTTAGCCAATGAATAGCCAGTTACTGGGCACCACAACATGTGAAAAATGTGCATTATATATGTGTTTTTTAGGCACTCCCATTGAAGTCTATTAGGGCACAACTAATTTCCTTTTCCCAATACATTTATTTTGCTACAAGCGACAGAACACTCAGTTGTGAACAGGGGCCATTGAAATCAATGGGATTCCTCCTGCTGACCGTTGAAGCGCTTAGGCATTCGAGATACAAAACATAGGTGTAAATGGGGCCTATGTGAGGATTTCTGATAGCATTCATTATGATAAGCCAGAAACTGCACAGCATTCTTCTCGTTTAATGACATGAGTTGTCCAAGCCAAAGCCCCACCAGCTTTGTGAAATACATGCCATCTTTACAATTCAAACAAAATGTACTTTGAAAGGTTATTAACCAGTATATCCTTTTTATAGAGACTTGCACATAGATTTCATGTAGGTTGTATGTTGATGCTTATTAAGAGTTGGGCTGAGGGGATTGGGGTTAAACAACATTGTACACATCTTTTATATGTAAAAAAAAAAAAGATGTATTCATTTATTTAATAGACTGGAAGATGGAATTCTATTTACAGCACACTGAAGTATTAACTTCAAGCTGAGTTAACAATCTTGCTGGGCTTTAAAATTAAAGAAAAATAGAAAGGCTGAAATATTTACTCCTCCCAGAGAAAATGAGTTCTTTCTAGTGCTTGTCATGCAACCATGAGCCTAGGTATGGTCTCTGTTAAAGGAGACAATTAGACGGATGATTATGCAATATGGAAAATAGGGTCAGGCACAGTTGGGTAATAACCTTATTCTTCTGTTGCAATAATTGGCATAAGTGAGTTTCAATGAGTTGTAGCCGGTCCAGTGCCATTCTGATCCAGTATCAGGACAATAATAGTGACTCCTTGTAGTTATTTTAATGTTCAAATTTAGGTAGTTGCTCCTGTAACACTTTCTCCTCTTTCTAAGGTAGACTCTGTGGTGGCTCCAGTCCCAGCTCTTCGCCTGCCGTATCATCTGAGGACGAAGAGGTACACCCTGACTCCAGGCCTGCTCAAATGGGACCATTTCAATCTGACATACAGGTACGTAACAGCAATCAGTTCACAGTCAAAATAGCACAGGGAACTGTTGTTTGCTAGCGATTTGTATTCCATTAAACCTAAGAAGCAGTCCGTAGACATGGAGGCTGCATTTATTTTAGTTGTTCATGATTTGTATCCCATTTATTTTCACCTGGTGCTTCTGACAGTAATATATTTCCTGTTCTAGGGTGACAATGCTCACTCATTCTACTGTATATATGGAGCAGCCGTTTCATCCTAGAAAAGAACTACAGAACACTTACTGAACAGATATAACAAAATGCTTTATCCACTTGCTGACGGAGGTGCTACACCCTCTTCCTGTCCAGGCCACTTTTCAGTATTCAGCGCTGCGGTACTTTGACTGACATTTATTCCGTCATGCAGCGCTGTACTGAAATTTTATACCATTTTTTGGGGTCAGATAGAGCTTTATTTTGGTGGTATTTAATCACCACTGGGGGTTTTATTTTTTTTACTATATAACAAAAAAAAAAAAATACTGAAAATTTAGAAAAAAACCTGTTTCTCAATAAACATTTATTATCACCCCAATTTTTTAGTAAAACATAAAAGTCAGGGTCACTTCAGGTAAATAGACACCAAACATGTCAAGCCTTAAAATAGCGCGCGCCCGCAAAATCGCTCAAAAAAACTACCACACCCAAAATTTACCATAGTTGACGCTTTAAAAGCTTTCACCGCTCATCAGTTGAGTCTTATCAGTGATTCATGGCCCTAAAATTATTGCTCTCACTCCGACATTAGTTGTTTTCGCACGTAGGTGCACCTGACGCATGTTTGCGTGTGTAAGTGGGGGCGGGGGGAGCTTTTACTTTTTTTGTGTGTTTTCTAATTTTCTTTATATTGCGATTGAATATTTTTAATGCTTCTTTAATTTTTTTTTTTACACTTAACTTCATTGCTATCATATAGGGGGCCAAGGGAGGGGGTGCACACCCGCACAAAATAAAAGCGATCCAGCGTCTCTATACATAGCCGCCAGAACGCTTATATTTAAACATCCATCGCCAGCTGTTTAAATTTTATGTAGTTTTCCCATTTGTGTGCGCTCGCCGCACACGAGTGGGGGTAGGGAAGGACATTTTAGAAACGCCCACCCGCATCTACCTCGCTCAATGGGAGGTGGTAAAATAGTGGATTTAACAGACCAAAAGGAAGCAAATAAGAGAAGTTAACAGTTCTCGTATACACACACTTTATAGGTACACTATAATGGATTTTGGTCGATTTTTATTTTGGGGGGGGGGGGGGTTTACATTTGTATGAATTTGTTTAAAAAATAAACACTCATACAGGGCGCATATGATACTCAGTTTGCAAAGCTTGCTGAGCTTTCTCATAGGGACACCCCAGTACTGCCTGCTTTTTCAAAGGGTCTGTAGACTGACTACAAGGATTCCATCTCTACTCATCTAAGCTAGCACTTTTTTTTAAAGCACTGTGCTTTACAAGTGTGTTGTATTTTTTTCTTAAAGAAGTATTGTGGCTATGGTATGGCCATAGTACTGCCTAAAGAAACACTGACCCGTAAGTAATGACATATACAATTGGGCTTCTTTAAAAAATGGAATACCTTCATCTCCTCTGTGGTTGCAAAAATTGCACCAAACAGACTGAACAAATGAACGTGCCATCTCCAATTGTGCCTCTAAAACCACTCGCCTTAACACATGGACTTTATATTTTTCTTTACTTGTCTTCAGACACCCTCTTTAAATCCCTTAAACTATCCTAGAGAACCGTCAAAACTGCCACATACCATGAGATGATGCTCCAGAACTATCACCGCTCTCACATTTCTCTGCATCAATCCTTTCTAATGGCCCTTTATTCCTCTGCCCACTGTTTAAAAATTGTGCAACCTGATCCAGACCTTTTCAATGCTCTCTGATCATGTCCCAAGATCAAACAATCCTAGAATATAGCAAACAAGAACCTAGTCAACTCCCAGATGGTCCTTGTTTGGTATAATAATAAATATCACTGGCACTGGAATTTGCAAATGCTGCCAGCAGCTCCTTAATATCTCTCTAGTGGCCAAAAATACGATCTTACATAAATCGACTTATCCAGACCCTCCATTCATCTCAATGTTCTTAGAAAACTGGCCTTTGCTTACCATATGGAGTGGATGAAGGCTTCTCTAAACAAAGATAACCAGGTCCAGAAATGTTCCAAAACCTGGGAATCCTTTATCCACACCTTCACCAATGAAACCAAACAATTGTTAGCCGAATGCTTTCATTACACTCAATGGTATCCAATCAGGCTGACTGCAAACAACCCCCCAATTGATGTTAAACCAGCAGCACGAAATCCCAAACCTCTCTGAGTGGGGCCTCTACCTCTTCCTGAGGAATTGGCTATATAACTGGCCACCACCCATTAGATCAGATTTGAGTTTATGTCTATCAAATTGAAGCTTTATGACATTTGACTGGCTATTATGGTTAAATGAATGTTGATTACCATCATTGCTCATTGCAGTGAGCACCATTGCTCAGTAAAGCAGTGAATGTAAAGTGCAATAATAGCTAACAACCAATCAGAAATCAACATTTATGTGATAAAATTATATTGCATAGAAACCTGACCTTGTTTTATTGAGCACGCCAGAATATAATTGCACACAGGCAGATAATTTGGTCATGCCTGACATTAAGCACCGTGTGTAAAATATCCTCCCTGTTGGGAATATTTGGAGTGTGCTGTACATCTGGGGAGTGATAACAGCTGGGGTGAATCACAACAGATGCTGCAGGATAATTGTAACATCCAATGTAAATATTCCACATTGGAGACTCCACTTAAGGTAACATGTTAGCTGAGTGGCATTAAAAGAGAACTATGGAGTAACCTTTTTATCCCATACTTCATAGGAGGACATATACTAACGTCCTCCCGTGACCCAAAGCTCAGTATATAGCGGGCTACTGCACGCTATATACCGAGAGCGCTGCAGCTGGGATGGATCCCACCAATACTGTCAAGATCCACCCAGCTGGCTGATTGACAGAGGGCTCTGTATATCTGGAGGCAGAGCCAGCTGTGCCCACCCCTACCCCATCCGTTCCTCCAGTCAGCGTTGGAGGATCAGAGAGGGGAGAAGGGGGGAATCCCTGCAGGGAGCGGTGACTGACAGTCACCGCTCTCTGCAGGGAAATTATCTGGAAGTATGAGTTTCCCGATCTATAGAGTCCTCGTGTGACAGTTTCATTGTCACACATCGGCTATAACGATGAGGATGAGTGTAAATCACTCACCTCATAGTTCTCCATTAAATGTAGATTACAATTTCTACATGGAATAACTCCATTGGTGCCTGGTAAAATAAGCCTAAGTGATTTTTAATTTACATCCCCACACTTTATAACCAAGAGCTGGTAACATTCTGTTTGTAAAATACTCTATCAGTGTTAGGGAATACAGAGGTGTTATCTACCTGCCCCCACCCGCATGCAACAGTGCTTGGGCTTGGCAATTAACCCAAAAGGTCCATGACTGCACAGCCCTGACTCAGACTGTCCTTTTTTCAGTATCATTGTTTTTGTTCCTTGCAGAATTGTCTCATTTCCAAGAAACCTAATTAATGAGAGTGAAACAAGGAGGGGTATATCATTGGCTTTCCGTATGTGGAGTGATACGACTCCCTTCCACTTCAAAGAAGTCCATGCAGATGAAGAAAGCGATCTGAAGATTGGTGAGTTACCACTGGAGGGGTCAGAATGAGGTTGGTGCCACGAATCAGGCCTGTGGTTTTGCAGGCCCCGATTAAGGATTGTTGAGAGCATATGATTGCTGGTGACTATAGTGGCTTAGCTAGCAGGGCAGCGAGTTGCAGATGCTCAATATCCAGTATATGAGCTAGAGACACCCAGACTGCCAATGGAAAGAATGAAGTGACAAAAGGCTGCTGTCCCATCCAGAAACACTGCAAAATGATGCTGAATCAATGTGAAAGTGTTTTAGGTGTGTGGCAGGTTCTCTTCAAGCAAAGAAAGCTACAAGGAGGTATAAGATAAAATGACATACCAGGAGTTTGTTGTTAATATCAAACTGCCCATTTAGTTGCTTTGTGTGAATCTTCTAAAACTATAAAAAAGGTACAATTAGAATTGTAAGAATTAATTACCAAATGATCTGCCACAAAGATGGACAAGTCATCCTAAGCATATGATGAAAAATGCATAAGCAAGGTAACCTCTGCTGTTCAGTTTGTCATCATTTGCTCAGTTTCAATTGCCTGGGTTGTCAACAAGTTCTCAACATTGCAACAAGTTCTCTTTAGCACATGACCTTTTGCTGGTTCCCAACATGTGGAGTTGGGAAACTATTCATCTTTTACTTTGAGAAGAAAAAAAACATACCACAGCAGAGATATTCAACCTTTTCCTGGAAATTCTTATATAAGCTCATACTACACTTTACTAGTAAAAAGTAGAATTTGATTGAGCAACAGAATCAATTATTGAGCAAGATATTGATGAGGTCTAATTGCTTTCCTCATACCAGGTTTCTACGGTATAAATCACACGGACTGCCTGGAGTCAAGCATCCACTACTGCTTTGATGGGACAACTGGGGAGTTAGCGCATGCCTACTTTCCAAAGACTGGGGAAATTCACTTTGATGACAGTGAATACTGGATTGTGGGAAACACCCGGTTTAGCTGGAAGAAAGGTATGAGCTCAGCCTAATTGAGAAATTCACTTTATCCATTCCTGACCTAAAGGATGTTTCCCATGTGTCGTTCCTTTACCTGAATGCATGATTTTGATATTACCTGAATCGACTGTGTATGTACACTATATTGCCAAAAATATTGGGACACCCCTCCAAATCATTGGATTCAGGTATTCCATGAAATTTCCTTGCTACTAAATATTCTACGGTCAACTGTCAGTGGTATTATAACAAAGTGGAAGCAACTGGGAACAACAGCAACTCAGCCACGAAAAATTACAGAGCAGGGTCAGCGCATAGTGCGCAGAAGTCGCCAACTGGCTGCAGAGTCAATAGCTACAGACCTCCAAACTTCGTGTGGCCTTCAGACTGGCACAACAACAGTGCGTAGAGAGCTTCATGGAATGGGTTTCCATGGCCGAGCAGCTGCATCCAAGCCTTACATCACCAAGTGCAATGCAAAGCGTGGGATGCAGTGGTATAAAGCACGCCGCCACTGGACTCTAGAGAAGTGGAAACGTGTTCTCTGCAGTGACCAATCACGCTTCTCTATCTGGCAATCCGATGGACGTGTCTGGGTTTGGCGGTTTACCAGGAGAACGGTACTTGCCTGACTCCAAGTGTAAAGTTTGGTGGAGGGGGGATTATGGTGTGGGGTTGTATTTCAGGGGTTGGGCCCCTTAGTTCCAGTGAAGGGAACTCTTAAGGTATCAGCATACCAAGACATTTTGGACAATTTCATGCTCCCAACTTTGTGGGAACAGTTTGGGGATGGCCCCTTCCTGTTCCAACATGACTGGGCACCAGTGCACAAAGCAAGGTCCATAAAGACATGGATGAGCGAGTTTGGGGTGGAGGAACTTGACTGGCCTGCACAGACTCCTGACCTCAACCCGATAGAACACATTTGGGATAAATTAGAGCGGAGACTGCGAAGCCTGGCCTTCTCGTCCAACATGAGTACCTGACCTCACAAATGCACTTCTGGAAAAATGGTCAAACATTCCAATAGACACTCTCCTAAACCTTGTGGACGCCTTCCCAGAAGAGTTGAAGCTGTTATAGCTGCAAAGGGTGGGCCAACGCAATATTGAACCCTACGGACTAAGACTGGGATGCCATTAAAGTTCATGGCATCCCAGTCTTAGTAAAGGCAAGCGTCCCAATACTTCTGGTAATATAGTGTATTTCTTGAAAGGATGGCCATTTTGGCCGAAAAGATCAGGACTGTTTAAATTAAAACATTGTTCACAAGTCTGGTGAGCACCATCTTATGTCTACAGGTAGCCAGTGCTTGTTTATTATCTTGTTTATTACTTAGGCCCATTGGGGTTACCAACATCAGCCAAGCTGGTTTCCCTAGCTTTGCAAAATATACCATACCCACTTTAAAGAGTAACATCCAGATTGAGGGTCCCTAGAGACTACAGAAGGAGTACAGAAAAATTGGCAGTGAAGAGAGAAATAATTGTAACCAGGTCACCTACAGACCACACCGAGGGAACACCAAGCTACATGGTAGACACCCTGGAGGGACCTTTTTATTTTTGCTCCCTATGTGATCGTTATAATGTGGCGTTTCAGACTTGGAAATTAATTGGAGACTAGAAATGATAACTCAATATATAAAAACTGAAGCAAACAGAAGGAAGGTCATAATAAAGCACCGTTGGGTCCTGGGTTAGTATGAATAGACATGATGAGAACAAGGTGGCAGAGAGACTAGTACAGTCACACTCACGTAATATGAAAAGTAGGTCAGATATGCACAGGATGTTTACAAGAGAAAGAATAAGGCTTTTTTTGGAATCATCACCGTTCTTTGTGGTTTTACTTGCTAGAATACCTAGAATTTCCTATTGTGAAATCTGGATTGCGTGATCACAGATCCAGATGTTATCTAAAGCAGTTTGCTCCAAATGTCCTGGATGCTTGCATGCCCTGTTGGCATTGATGTGCAGAATACATTGTTAAAAGGAATAGCCAGAAAGCTGAGGCACATTGACAATATGCTCATCTGCTATCCATGTTAAAAAAAAAACATGGCCAATTTTATTGAAGGTGTAAATATATTTTACGTGTTTGGGCCAGGTTTTGTATTACAACATTGAAACACATAATGCTGGATGGAGGGCACATTATTGGAGTTTAATAGGCTCTATGCCATATTTCAGTTACCTAGGTCGATGTTCTTATGATATCTGCAAAATATGGCACACGATTCGGGCCCTGTTCTCCATTCAATAACATTAGCATCTGGCACAACTGAAAACTTCCTAATCACAGATAGGCTTGACAAACCATTCCCTTCTTTATGTATGAAGCTGCCATAGAGCATTATGGCATAGCCGACCTGACTTGATGGACTGTCTTCTCATATCTACAGGCTGCTTAAAATAACAGTTTCTTGCTAGCCCACCCTCCGACTTACTTAAATTCACCTTTCAAGAGCTTCTTCAATAGCTGCTGCTGCAAAATACCCCGTGTAAGCAGGTAGTGGGACAGGTAAGTATTAGAGTTTCTTTTCCAGGCAGCATTGTTTTCTTATTTTTGTGTCCCTGTGAAAGGGTCGCTTTAACCCCAAATGTTCCACTGTTTGGCCAGGCTTAATTATAGCTGAAGCATTGAAGATGTGGAGTAACCTAGGTGTGTCTCTCTAGGAGTGTGGCTGACAGATCTGGTACATGTAGGAGCACATGAGATCGGACACTCTCTGGGACTCATGCACTCTCTGAACAGAGACGCTCTGATGCATATTAATGCCACACTGACTGGGAAGAAGATCATCTCCCAAGATGACATGTGGGGGATCTACAGCCTATATGGTAGGTAGAAATAATACCTATTTTCTTCTATACACTTAGGGGTATGTTTTATAAAGCAATTAATGTGAAATTCACCAAACATTCACTGCAGGTGTCTTAAATGACAGTGATTAACCTTCAGTGACTGTTTGGTGAACGTCACAATCCTTGCTTTATAAATTTAGTTCAGAAGTTTGCTGTATTTGGATATCAGCACTGTAGTTATATTTTCGTCCTGGATCCTACTTTTCTTTTATTCTTGTGATTTTTGTATTTCATTCCCTCTTTCATACATTTTTCCTCTCAAATTCTTAGCCCTAGTCTTTTTCTTTTCCTCCACCATATATTCTTCCTAACTGTACATGTGTATTTTTTAACACATCACAATCTACCAATCTTGACACATTAATACTTGAACTCTGGTCATGTACAAAAGACTACCATTTAAAAGGAGAACTATGAGGTGAGTGCTTTTCACTCATTCTCATATTTCTAGCCGACCTGTGACAACGAAACTGTCACAGGTCGGCTCAGTAGATCGGGGGGTGAAACTGTCCCTCCCCTGTCACAGAGCCGTGACAGGGGAGGGACTGGATTCCCCCCCCCCCC
>NW_017307494.1:479085-502274 GCF_000935625.1 Nanorana parkeri | reverse complement strand
ATAAGCAGAGCCCGCTGTCACTCACGCAGCTGGGCGGATCCAGACATAATTGTCGGGATCTGTTTCAGCTGTGGCGTCTCAGTATACCGCGAGCTGTATACTGAGCTTAGGGTGACGGGAGGACGCTAGTTTGTGTCCTCCCATTACCCTTAGAAAAACTATGGGGAAAAGCCCTAACCCCATAGTTCTCCTTTAATATAAAAAGTAATTACATGTTGTATATTTTAATGCAGCTAGTATAATTATCACATATTGTTTTTTATATATGCTTCCTGTAATCTTTTCTGCAAGACTGCATAATAGAGGGAGGAGGACCAGCAATGTGGGTCAATCATGATCCAATGCATTGCATAGTGTTCAGTCTTAGGTTTGCCATACACCTATCAATTCTTTTAGTTCAACTCATGGGCTGAACAAAATAAATTGACAGCGATTCCTTCATCATCACAAACAGCGTTTCGATCGAGGAATCGCCGCTGTATGCATTGTATTCTGACAGGTGCCGCCGCACCCGAATACCCAATCAGAGCGGGCAGCTCATTGACTGCCGACTCTGATCGCAGAAAGATTTCCAGCCGGCTCCTTCGATCAGCTGATTGAGGAATGGCTGCTGAAAGGGAGCCGACAGCCCCACGCACTGCGAATTACGCCAGTGTATGGGCACCTTAATACTGGGTGCTTTCAGACAGACAGATAACAGAGTGATCACCTCATCACTACAGCCATCCATTGGCTACCTTCATTATCCTATTAGCAGGCTAGAGGCCACTCCGTGATCACACTGTATTATTTTTTTTAACTGCAGTCTAGATAAATATGGTCACCAACTTGGTTCTGCACTGTAGAAGACATAACCCGCGTCACAAGACTACTGTTCTACCTTTCTTTTGCCGCTTTCTTGGAGCCCATCTTTAAAACAAATTTCACATGAGGAAAAACATGGAGGCTGCCATTGCAAACTTCCCCTTTACCCGGCCATAAATCTGAGTCAATACTTTGATTCACTAACCCAAAACATGTACTGAGATCAGGATTTCCGACTTTTCTCCAACTTTTCCAAGCTGCCCATTTGTTCTGTGTCAGTGACTAATTATGAAAGCTAATGGGCCAGCATAACAGCCAGGCGGGTGGCATTTTCAGGTCAGCAATGGCATCTCTCGTGTTTTCCTCATGATAGCTTTACTTTAACAATAAAGTGAATTATGAAAACACAATGAGGGGAATTTATCAAATCTGGAGCACACAAGATCTGGAGCAGTTGCTCATGGCAACCAATCAGCTTCTCTCTTCAGTTTGTTCAGTTAGGCTTTGAAAATGAAACAGAGATACTGATTGGTTGCCATGGTCAACTGCTCCAAAATCCAGATTCTCTTTGCTCCAGTTTTGATAAATTCCCCCTAATATACATACTAACCAGATCTTTTTACATTGCCAAATACTGCATGTGTTGTTTTTGAACAGACAAACATGAACAAGCTTTTATAATCTGCTAACATATTCCTCCTTCTATTGCAGGGTGCAGGGACAGATATCTGGTATGTGCCAGCTGGGCACAGAAAGGGTATTGCGACTCCAGAAGGAAACCTATGAAGAAGTATTGCCCATATAGCTGTGATTTCTGCTATGGTAAGCATTTTCATTATGTGGATAAACTGATATATTAAAGGGAGAAGGTGGTTTCTGTGGGCAGCATAAACAATTCATACATTAGAAACTTAATTTAGGATAGCCTGCTGATCTACTGGCTTCAATGCTTTTTACATCACTGACTTCACCTGTAGTATTAGTAACAGGGTACATGTAGAGTCATAAGTGCAGTGACAATATTTAAGGTTTGGAGAAAAAAAAAATACTCGCCTCATAGCTAAACTTTCAGCGGCCACAGCTTACATGAGGGTGACCATTCTGCTCTGAATTCAAGCAAAGCAGCAGTGTTGTTAACCCACCACAGGAAACTGCATGGGGTACATCTAACTGGCAGGATCAATAGGTATTCCCTGTAAGTGAAGATGCACTTAAAACTAAATGCTGCAGCACATACTGTATTTTTTAATGGGAGGCTATAGTTCTGATATAGTTCTATAGAGGCTATAGTTCTATAGAGGCTATAGTTCTGATATAGTTCTATAGAGGCTATAGTTCTGATATAGTTTGAACTTCTCTGGTGAAGAGAGAATGTTGCTGAAAGATTTTCCACATTATACACTTCCAGAATTGATAGATGTTGGTGTGCGGCAAGATCCAGCAACCAGTACTAAAGAGCGTGGAGGTGGTCCAGAAATGCAACACTCCCTGAAAGTGTGTCATGCTGAAGATCTTTCAACAACATTATCTTTTTAGTGCAGGGGAGGTTGGTGGCATGGGCAACCCATTGTATTAAGTGCATGCCTTGCAGGAAATGGCTGTGGTCAACTTATAAGAAATAGCGAGAGTCATTTTAGATGGACCTTGCTTTTTTTTTTAATCCAAGGTCTTCGTTAATTCTCCTCCAGGTTTAGGATATATGTATATATGTATGTTTGTTTAGTATTAGATAGAGTAGGTAAGGATTAAAACCCCCTATGAAGTTATTTTTTGCTCTCATAAATAAAGCATGCAAAATCTCCATTTTTGGATAAGAAGAGGAGAAATTTAAGTTCCAAAATGGTGCACGGCAGAAAAGTTTTGAGAACCACTGCAGGTAATCTTAGCGGTTTGGGACCAAGGAAAATCACTAGGCTGTATCTAATAATATTTTAATGTTTAATGCAGATTTTCCATTCCCTACACGCTTGCCAACACCGATACCACCCAGAACCAAAGTCCGCCTGGTTCCAGAAGGCAGGAACATGACCTTTCGATGTGGGAAAAAAATTATCCACAAAAAAGGGAAAGTTTAGTAAGTATATTTAAACCTCAATCAGAAATGCTAATAAAAGTTTATTATATAGTTACACGTAGTAAGCTGCTGTATCCACCTTTACCTCGTTTATGTTTTATACCTCCCATAGTTGCTTAGTTGAGTACAGGTGGAGAGCTCTCTGAAGCTATTGATAGGAATGGGTGTGTAATATCAAAGAAGCAAATTGCTAAGCAGTATTAGGCCAGCTCAATTCCCCATTTAGATTCCAGGCAGCTGGTGTGCACAAGGCGAAACCATCAGTTTTAGAAAGGCTCTGCTGTGCCTTGCATTAGTTTCGCTGAAGGCTTTTTGGTTCTTTTTAGCCCACCTCACCCAAACTTGTCTAGTTAAACCATTTTGTTGCTCACCAAGCACTACAGCATAGATGTCATGGTTCCCATACCCTGCAATGATGATGACCAACAAACCTAAAACTGGTTTTGCGGTTTGGACTGAATTGCTCTATAATGTAAGACTGTATTTGTACCATAAACCTGCTTTTCTGGTTTCTCATAAACAAATGATTTGCAAAGACTCTGGCCACTATCCTTAAATGAGATATAAATCCTTATTTTTGCAATTTGTGATGGAAGTTATGCAGACACCAGCTGTTTTAAGAAGCCTCTTCTGTGCTTCACACTGGTTTAGTGAGGGGCTATTAAAGGGATACTGTCAAGTTCTTTGGAGAGTAAATTGACATGACTACCTCTAAATGTGCCCATACACTGCACGATTCTCGTACGAGAATCGCGTATTGTGAATGAAGACGTGCGACCGTTTCTACAGTACGGTCGCATGTCTTTTGTCTGAGAAACATGCTAGAAAACCAGCCGAAAATCTTACGATTTTCGGCTGGTTTGAATGATGCTCGGAAGACAAATGCCGAACGGGCCAGTGTGCGCACGCGCACACTGCCCGTTCAGCATTGCGGTCATCGGAAGCCCACCCCTCAGGGGGGCGGGCTTGCAATGATAGCAAGTACGATCTGCCTGTCCAAGATGGGCAGATCGTACGTTTTTTAAATTACTTTACACCCATCGCAAGACTAAGGTCTTGCAATGGTTGTAAAGTGTATGGGCACCTTTAGTCACCTATAACGTGCTGCATAATACCTTGGCTTTATTTAGTTACAGGAAATAATCATTTGCAATCTTGTAGCCATCTAGGGCTGATTTGCAGGGGTGTATCTGCCGCGAGGCAAACAAGGCATTTGCCTCGGGCGGCAGATTCCAGGTGGGCGGCCCCCCAAAACATTTAGGCAGCCAGGCTGCAAAGAAACCGGCAGCCTGGCTGCCTAATGTCAACAGGGACGGCAGCTAGTTGCGGGAGTGGGAGCAGGAGGAGACGGGGACGGAGCGGCAGGGGGTGGCACCAGAGGAGATGGGGGCAGGTTGCAAGAGGCAGTGTGAAGACGGAGGAGACGTAGCGGCAGGAGGGCGGAGAAGCCCACCCTCTGCATGATCTGGGGGGGTTTTGCAAGATCTGTAGGGGGCTCTGCAGCCTGCAAAGCCTACCCAAATCCTGCACAGCCCCCCTGGAGATCTGGCAGACTGCTGGGTCTCAGGAGGGCTTTGCAGGATCTGGGGTGGGCTCTGCGGGGTCTATGGTGGGCAGAGCCCATTATGGATCCTGCACAGCCCCCTAAGACCCTGCAGACTGCAGGGCCTCAGGGGGGCTGTGCAGGATCTGTGGGGGGCTCTGCAAGATCTATGGTGGGCCCTGCCCACCATAGACCTTGCAGAGCTAACCACAGATCCTGCACAGCCCCCGAGACCCTGCAGCCGAAGTTACGATTGTCATGGGATTTGTAGCCTCACAACAGCTGAAGAGCCCAAGTTTGGCTGCCATAGTTAATGCTCACCCTGGTAATGTTTCTTCTATCCCTGCAGTTGGTACAAAGATAACGAGCTCCTAGAATACTCTTATCCTGGATACCTGTCCTTAAACGATGACCACATGAGTATAATTGCCAATGCAATCAACGAAGGCCTCTACACCTGCATTGTGAGGAAAAGGGACCGAGTGCTGACAACATATTCCTGGAATATAAGAGTACAATTGTGATAAATGTTGTAGGTAAATGGAGATTTGGACTACATGGGACCATCAGTTCCACCGACTGAAAGGAGGCACCACCATTTCTTTGCAACTAGCCACATGCCATGTCTAATTACAGCTGGTACGCCTAGATTCTCTGAGCTGGGCTGGGTATGGTGGTAATAGAATGGGAAAATGTCTACTGAGGAATCATTGTATTATTGAGCTTTGCACATTTTACCCCTTCCAAACATTTTTAATTGCTAGGGAGGTACAAAACCCCTTGCTGGGGTGGATTTAGTAGTATTTTTCTACAGCATTATAACATTGAGCTCCAAAATGCTTGCTCAATATGGCAGTGCAAAGTGGAGGGAGAATACAGTCACTCACAGCAACTGGATTGCAGTGTATAGAAGTCAGAAGATGCATTCTGACTGGTTGCTGTGGGTTCCTTCTAATTGTCTTACTGAATAATTTCACCAATTGGCTTGTCATTGGACCTAAACTTCAAGTTTTAGTTATACCACAAGCATACCAAAATATATCTCATCAGTCTTGGAATTTAGTAGAAAAAAAGGGCTCAGCTTCTTAAAGAATAATTTGGCGTTTCTTCTCATGTTTGACAAGTGAAGAAAGGGGTGTGATGACATTTGTGAAAAGTATTCTTCACCTAGAGAAAAATGGGACCCCCTTTTATTGCAAGAGACACACCCTTGCTACACCCCCAGTCACATTGACCATAAAGAATTTATGTGCAGCAAAAACTGATCAGTTAACCTACTGATCATTCTCATACTGCAACGTTTTAAACCTTTATACTATTGTTTAAATAAACCAAAAGCTATATTTTAGAGGGTGAATACAATGTGTGTTGCAATAGCACATTTATCCTAAAAACAAGTACACTAAAGGAGGAATAACGGAAATCGAGATTGTGTCTCAAATTATAGACAGGAGCCAATTAAGAGTTACATAGTATTTGTGGTTGAATAAAGACACAGGTCCACCAAGGTCAACATATTGCGTGTATGTATGGGATTCTGCATGTGTATGCGTGTGTGATCTTGTTTTTTTTAGTGTACCTGTACCCCTGTATGTTACGGTCTCTGAGGAAACTGTCCAAATGCTTTTTGAATGATTCAACACTCTCAGCTGATACCACTGCTTGTGGCAGCGAGTTCCAGACCCTAACTGCTCTAACTGAGAAGAAGCCCCTACGCCCCTTGTGCTTAAATCTTTTCTCCTCCAATTTTAGGTGGTGGCCTCTAGTCTTTGTTATGGAGTTTATAGTAAAAAGTTTATTGCTGATGTTGCTATCACCATTGAACATCTTGTACTGATCTGTAGGGTGTGCACTGGAACAGACCTCAGTTACTTTGCACTAAACAAAAGAGACAAGCACAGAATTTGTGCTATAGTCGCACAAATACAATCCAAGCTGGTGCATTATTAATCACATTCTGACTGCCAGTCTGCACATGCTCTAATTTCTGTGTTAACTCCTGAAGCATTGATATAGGTCACTGCAGGGCTAGCTTAAAGTGATATTAAAGTCAAAAGGTTTTTCAGCTATTTCAAATGATCTCATCCAATGGATGCTGCTCCTTGATATTTAAGTTTTAGTTTGCAGAATTAGCTGGTTCCCTGAGCAATGGCCCCTGATATCATCTTTTAGAGTGGCTCTTTTTCCCTTGCAATGTCCTAAATAATGGAGACACCCTTGTGTGTGCTAGTAATCTGTGTGTCTCTCCACAAACACATGGGCACAGCAAGGCAAGCTAATCCCGTTCCCTGTCCCCTCTCCTCCCAGCTCATAGATAGCTGCTGTAAGACTGCCCTCCCTTGTGATCTTGTACAGGAGAGGAAGTTTAGGGCAGAGGAGCTGAGAGAGTTGGAGGTAGCTGTTTGGAAACATGGTGACTACGTGCTTAGCCAAAATGTAAAAAATATGTTGCTGGGCAATGTATAATTGTTTAATCTGGATTATTGAAAAAAGTTTTAGCACTCAATATATTTTTACGTTTCCTGTCCCAATTCCCATTTGATGTTTTACTTAGATTTTTGCATTGGCCACAACAAGAAAAAGCCTCTATCGTTTGTTGCCAGGCGGGAACTGTCCACACACTACGTGACCGAAAAAGTGTTTGAAGAGCAGTTCTTGCAAGTAGCAAACAATCTGGCTCTGACTTTCACATTGCCAGCCAATGGGAGAATGAAATTGAGAATCTGGTTGCAACAAGATCATTTCTTCCAATCAACCTATGTATACAGTTCATTGTGTCTGCACAAATGCTCTATTGTCAGCTGAAGACTGGCAATACAGCTCCCTCAGTTCCCTGTTGGCCTCAATGAGAAATAGCAGCCTATAAAGAAAACTTCCATGAGCAGGACAAGCAATGAATACTTTTTACAATATCATTATCCCACTATCCAGCCACATCATTTATGTTGTGTCAAAGATGTGAAATTAGTCTTTAAAGCTCAACTCCAGGCAGATAAAAAAAATCCAGTTATGGATTAATCAAAATAATTAAGGGCTCATTCACACACGTGTTGCCGTAATTCATGGTAAAAGGCATTACAAAAAGAGCATTAATGCACAGAACGTATTGCAATGCCATCCATGGTGAGTGGCACCCCAATGCATCTTGCCAGCACATCAGAAAGCAGATGAGCCATCTGTGGTGCAGTATGGGCTGCCTCAACTCACAAAGATTAACACCACACACAATGTGAAATGGGCCCTTGTTCTATATCTAAGTAAAAGTGGTACAATTACCTAAATATAACTTTTACATTTGTTTCCCTACTCTGCACAGCAGTACCCTGAGCCAATCAGGGCTCTATTGCTTTTCACAGTGCTGTCCATGCTGCTGCTCCTTCATTGCCCAATCAGCAGACTGGAAACAGGTACTTGACCAAGCTGTATCACTTATCTGCAGTAGAAAAAAGAGAAGTCACTGCTTGGCTGTGCTGTCTGGATTACAAGACTGATGGAATGTAAATACAAATGCTGTAGCGGTGCTGTAGCTGACAAATATGTATTTTATCCAGATCTTTGCTTGGATTATTACTTTAAGCATGAACTACAAAAATATTCCTATGTAGTTGGTTCAACCCATACTTGTAGGCTGCAAAAAAAATCTAAGCAGCAGAAAAAAGGTGTATGTTAAGTTGTCAAGGTGTATATTTTACAAATCTGTAACAACCCTTATGGGAACAATTCTGTGCAGGCACATACGTGACTATTGAAAACTGGAGATAAACAGTGTATTTTAATATGGCTTTTGTATTCTGCTGTTGAATAAAGTAAATGCAATTTCTGCTCAAATATGTAGCTTGCTTCCAGCCATGTTGTCTCTGACCTCACATACAAGGTCTTATCCTAGTGCACCCATGTTATGGCTACGCGGGCGAATACATCCATTGCTACTGAGAGATTTAAAGTCAATATAAACCCTACCGGAATGGCATTTAGTTTCCTAAAGCACCGTGCATCGTAAACAACTGCCATTTCTTTTTTTATATAATACAGTTTTTACCTATTCTTCTCATCCCTTGTTGCATCTCAGTGCTGGTGATTTTCTGTACTTTATTGCAGCCACTTCCTATCTATATGTATGCACTGCAGCAATGGAGTTTCTTGATGGTGGCAACAGTGGAAAATACCTGTGTAATGTGCATTGAAATGGTCATTTGTGCTCTCTATCAGCAGCCCATGGGTCAGGGTGACAATGCAAGGAAAACATTAGGAGACAGGGACAAAGTGTTTGTCACCCTATTACAGGAGGTGCCTGAACAAGGACTTTCATTACAGGATCACTATGGATTCTATTAATGAGAACTGCAGATATAAAAGACTGAAAATTACTTTTGAATTGATAATAAAACTAAACTCAGGAGTTAAATCTTAAAAATGCAATCAAGTACTGTAACTAAAAGTAATTTTCAGTTTCGGCCTGACAAATTCTGCACAGGAGGTGCGTTGCAGTGCCATTCATTTTAAAGTGACACTAAACGCAAGAATAAAATGATAAAATACATTGAAGTACCTTAGCTATTAATATAAACGTATCTTATTTGTGTATCACTCAGCTGTAGATCCTCAAATCATCTCTGAATTGGTGCCGACACTGTCCTTCCTTCTGGAGGGGGGCTACTTTTGTTCCCCATGGTCCCTGTATGTGTTGTAAAGTAGCCACCGCTCCAAGCTCACTCCCATGATAGGCTAAAATCTCAATACAAATCAGATAACTAAACATGAGATTGTAGTCCATCAGGGGAGTGAGTTTGGAGCGGTGGCTACTTTACAGCACACACAGGGACCATAGGGAACAAAAGTAGCCGCCCTCCAGAAGGAAGGGCAGTGTCAGCACCAATTCAGAGATTGGAGTATCAACAGATGTTAAAAAATCTGAGGGTTTAATGTCACTTTAAAGCTTATATGAGATCTTAGGTGGAATGGGGGGTGTTGCAATTGCAAGTGTTCCCCTAGCCTAATGCTTATTCTGTAATGTATTGTGGGTTTTACATAGGTCGCCTCAGTTGCTAGCCGACATAGCTAAAAACACAATAATGAATAATTCTAGAAATGTCAACTGTTTTCAGCGACAATTTAGATGAAAGCGAGCAGAAATCTAAAGCTGGCAGATATGTAAAGGATTCAGAGCTTGGCTACACACTTGATATTCATTGGTGCTATCACATACTGAGAAACAAGTGCAACCAATCTCCCAGTGCGCAGTTAAACGTGGACAGTGTATTGTATCTGATTACACTCTGTACTTCAGTCATGCAAGAGTTTACCTAAATACTGTTCATGCCGAGAAGCTCTTCAAATCTTTAGAGACTTGTAACTTTCAGCTCCTTTCATCTGTATGGTGCTACATTTCCTTACGTAACAAAATGAAGAGTATGTTTAGCTTTGCTGTATGAAACATTGTATCTGGTAGACTTATGGAAATTGGACATACAAAAATAAAAGAATATATTTAACAATATTTTTTTCCCCAGTCTGAATCACCTCTGAAGAACACCTTTGGTTTAGCAGATGCCATCATCATAAGGAAATAAAACAGAAACTACTGTACAAATACTGCACATGTATATACACTGGATAAGTCCAAAGGGCCCTGTCACACCATCAAGAGTGCGTTCCAGTGCCTTCGGCCTCTGGAGCTCACTGGAACGCAACCTGGCCGGCTCACTTTGTTTTGGGGCGGGAGGGGGTGTGGCGGTGCATTGAACTCAACACCGCAGCTATGCCCCCCCACCCACAGTGTGATCGCGTTCGGGTGCCGCCAATCGCACTGCGGGTGGGGGGCGTGGCTGCGGTGCCATTGAGTTTAATGCACCGCCACACCCCCTCCCGCCCCAAAACAAAGTGAGGCGGCCGGGTTGCGTTCCAGAGGCCGAACGCACTGGAACACACGCTTGATGGTGTGACTTGGCCCTCACTACAAAGATTTAATATGCCAGGGGTAGGCAAACTCCAGCTGTGGTACAACTACAAATCCCTTTAGGCATTGAAAGACTGACAGCCACAGAGGCAGATGCATGATGGGAGTTTGCCTATCCCTATGCATTCATGCAACACTGACAAAAGTACTATAACAGGCAATGGCAGGTTATCCCAAGTCATTTTCAAACAATACAAGAGAGCAACAACTATCAAGCTGTAATGTACAATGTTAAAGACCAGAGGAATTTTAGGATATAAAAAGCACATAGTTCCCCATTCCTAGCCTTCCTAACCTAAACGAATGTAGAAATCATTCTTCTAGCTACTTGCTAACCTCCGTGTGACAACCACGGCCTCCTTCAGGTGGTAATCTTCTTCGGCGCTGACCACGCTTATTCAGTGAGCCCCTATGGACTTGAATCAGATGGTAAGGGAGTATCACCTGGCTCAGAGAACAGCTCTATTCAAGACTATGAGGGCATGGCTTGTACTAAAAAGATTTCACCTTGGAGGAGGTAGAAGTAGAGGAGCTATGTATGCAGCTGGATGGGGGTTTCTAGGTTAGATTAAGTTAGGAGGGTAGACTAGGGGGATTGTTACAGACAGTAGACTTCTCATTTAGCATTGTAAGGTTACAATGGAACACAAGATACAATAACTCTGCATGGATCCATTTGTTATTGATATTGACGGGTTCAAACTCAACTGGAATTCTCATTCACGACAGAATTACACATTCTAAATTCATGGAAGTCACTCTCCAGCAATTAGAGGCATCTGAGAGTTTTCAGACCTGTAGCTGCTAAATAATTGGCTTTTATAGATACTTACCAGATAGTAAGGTTACAGAAGTGATTTGGCACTGTCTACCTCTATGATGATGGGCCTCTATCGAACATACAATATGATGGCAAATAACCACAAATAAGTGAACATGACGCTACAGTTATGCATAATGATTAACATATTTGTTACCATGTAGTAGGACTGACTGGGGGTCACCAATAGTGATTGTTTTTGGTCAATTTGTGATGGATAGCCAATTCAAAATGTCAATGTGGATGAGGTCCGACACAAAGTAACATCATGGCAGCAAAATCCTATAAAGCTGGCCATACACCTATAGATTATCTGCATGTTTTCTATGGTCAGATGGAAAAAGTGCAACAGATTCCTCCATCTACGCTAAACTGTGTGGATGAAGAATCTCAAACTGGGCCAAGCTTCAGTATCTTGTTAGTCGGCCCCACTGGCTCTCAAAATACCTAAACAATGCCTGCATCCAATCAGATTGTTTAGGTATGTTGACAGCCAGCGGGGTCGACTAGCAAGATACTAAAGCTTGGCCCAGTGGGAGATTCCTCCATCCACACAGGTTAGCGTAGATGGAGGAATCTGTTGCACTTTTTCCATCTGACCATAGAAACTCTGCAGATAATCTATAGGTGTATGGCCAGCTTTAGATGGGTTTCTCGGCCCTCATTGGAGCAGATAGGGCAAAGGAAACAATGACTGTCTCTTACTAAACGCTGATCACAGCATATTTATAGAAGAACTATAGGCAAAACGTTTATGAACCCTTGCAATGGGGCTACCCGAACTGCTGAGCTAGCTGCCTGCTCCTCCGGTCCCTGATACCCGTTTCCTCCTACACTGCAGCATTGGTATGTTACTCAACATCCTCACGTCTATACTATACACTGTGTATAAAATGTGATGATTTATGTGACCACTGCAGCAGAGGGGGGAGAGGGGCTCCAGGGACAAGTCTAAGAACAAGCTGGCTTCACGGTTCAGATGAGTATACATTTCCTTTTTGGCACCTAGACAAGAACGAGCAGTTAATCTTTGTATCTGGGGGTAGTCCCACTGCAAGGGTTAATAAGGTTTTGCCCCAAGTTCTTCTTTAAAATAAAAAAAAAGGGGTCCATTTGTAGAAAATGTGCACAGTTAGTTGTCTAGCGGAACAGCATGTACATTCGTCCTGTGTGAAGTGACCATCATTCACTCATTAGTTTTAGGGGTTTTTCACACAATGAATAAAACTGTCAGCAGATGGGGCACAATAAAATGTTCTAAGGTTATTTTCTCTTCTCATTGAATTTTCCTAGAATATGTTGCATCCAGTACTGATTATATAAGCCACAGAAATCTATACAAAAACATGTATAATAGGTTACACCTTGTAATTACATTGGTTCAAACAGGATTTGCCAAATGATTGTTACATTCACCCTACAAAAGACAATTCGAATACCAGAAAACAACATTTTTCCATTGCCAAAGGTATGATTTGTGACTTTGTTATACACACTATATATATATATACATATTTAATTCTTTTCCTTATGATTTCTAGCTGATAGTTTGGACACTGGTGTCTCATGTGAAATCTTGCCCCTCTAACCAAAACTTTTTTTTGTATTAGAGTAAGGACTGGTTTTCTTTTTTTGCTGTCTGCTTTGCATTGGGGAGCTTTCCCTTCACTTTCTCTTACAAAGACACAATAGTAAGCAAGAGGAAATCCCATCAAACACAATCACCAGGACAGGTGCCCCCCACTGAAAGATTTTATCCTCCACCCTCTGTTGCAGTGAGAACTGTAGAGATTTAGATTTCCCATCACGTTCTGTCCCAGTGACACAGCTCACCAGGATAGAGTTGAAAGGAGAGTTACCCCAGCAGGAACACAGACAGCATTAAAAACATGGGAGGGGGGGGTTTCTACTCGATCATAGTCTAAGGTCACTTAGGGATTTGGTGACATTAGATCATAAACAAATGATCAATGGAGCTCACAACCATATCCAACAGTGAAAACAAAAGTAATCTCAAGGGGCCAGGGCTAAACAGCTCTGCAACCAAGAAAGAGATCATTAAATAAAAATTCACAATATGGTTGGTTACTGCAGCAGCCAGGCCTCAAGCCCCCTAAGTTCTCCCAAGTCATAATGGTCCAACTCTCCCAAGGTCACCACAATACTCTATTAAAAAATACCGCTCTCGACAGAGGCTAGTACTATGGTACTGCACAGGTCCATTGGAGGAGTACCACAACAAATGCAAGCCAAGGGTATATCCAAAAGCAGTCCAACCAGAGATCCAAATGTGAATTAACTTTTACCCAAACAGCACGCACACACACACACACACACACACACACACTTATATGTATACATTCCTACTCCACTCCAACCCCCCATTTTCCCCTTCTTATAGCCAATACACACAAAAAAGTGAGTACCGACATTATGTATATGCTCAAAAACAGTACTTGAGTACCAACCACAGTCCCACCCACTGTAGTTAACCAGGGCCGATATTTACATATATAAAAATAAGTCCCAATCCCTTTCATTCATAAATGATGTCTAAACCCCACGGTCCATTTTAACTTCCCATATTATAAAATGTATCCATTAGCTGCAGGGCTGCAGCTAACGATTATTTTCATAATCCATAAGGTGCCCGATAATGTGTTCAATTAATCAATTGGTGGTTAAAAAAACAAAACCTCTCTCTCCCCAACCAACTAATCGATGATGGGAATAGTTGCCAACTAGTCTCATAATCGATTATTATCGATTAGTTGCTGCAGCCCTAATATTTTAACTCTCAAGCAACCAGAAACTAGTTATCTGGCACCAAACGATCCCCGTGGGTGCCGGATAACTTTGGAGTATACTGTATATATGTAGTATAACATCACTGTGCCAGTAGGAAAAAGACAAAATTAGAAAGGAGTGGGGACAGGAAGGGTGGGGGAAAAAAGGGGAAAGAGAAAAGAAATACCAAATGTTGTCAGCATTCTACATCTATCATTCATTTAGCCATCCAGTATTGTTGACCCATTAGGGTCCAAATTTATTAACCCAAATTAAGCCAAGTAAAAATTCTACATCTATCATTAATTCAACCCTCCGGCATCATTAACACATTAGGGTCCAAATTTGTTAATACAGTATTCACATGTACATCCAAACTAAAAGGAAAAAAAAAAAAAAAAAGGAAGGAAAATCCCAGTATTTGGTTTAGTCAGTCATAGCAACATTAGTCCACAATCAAGTGCACATAAACAGTGTATGGTGGTCCCAACAGTCCCATGTCTAATACATGGGGTAGAAATTCACATTTACAATTTGATACCCCCGTCCGTCCATAAGCTCAATACTGATAAGGGATTTTAAGAAGCATGGATCTCCAGATACTGCTCCCGACCTGATTTAGGGGTGACCTGTGTCCAGCAATCTTGGGGCCATAACTGATTAAATTCACTGTAAAAGGAAGATCTGGCTACTGTCCAAGCTTCATCATGGGGATGTCCAGACCTGCTACAAGTGTTACCAGATCCATCGGTGAGCGAATTACAAATGTCCTACCGTTCCTCCGTGCTGATAAAAAGAATGGATACCCCCAACTGTATTGTATATTTTGTCCTGTAGAGCCTTTGTCAGCAGTCTAAGTGCTCTTCGTTTAGCCAGTATCTGTATGGATAAATCTGGAAAAACCTCTATACAAGCTCCGATGAAGTCCACTGATCCACTCGCCTGTGCCTTAATCAGAATTTTCTCTTTAATGGAATAAAAATGTGCCCGATATAACACATTGTGCAGACGTGTGAAATTAGTCCTATGGACCTGATCGATCGTGATCGGCTCAGATTCCGATTGGCCCAATAGCTTATTCGCGATAGCTAAAACTGATGGTTTGAAATCCTCTGTGCCCGTGGCCTCTGGTAATCCTCTTTTATTAATATTATTTTGTCTGTTCAAATCTTCTATATTGTCCATCTGGGTCCACAGGACTTGTAATGTTATCCTTTTGCTGTTGCTCTCCACAACCACAGAGATAAAAGGCAATAGTGAGGATTCCACTAGTTCCAGGTGGCCGCATAATCTCCAACAGGTCAGCCATGTCCTGTCTGTGCTCTTTCCTATATTTAGCAAACATAGATTCAATGTCCTGACTCATTGGTAGTAATGCAAATTGCCAGAGGAATCTCCATCTACCTGACCTCCCCTTCACTCGAGCCAGGTGAATCCCCAACCGCACTCATCTGGTCTGATGTTGCAGATTGCACTGGGGGAAATAGGGAGGGACCCAGGCTGAGACCCATCGTGTCTGCCCATGGTTCCAGGCATGTCTCACTGTTTTTTGTGAAAAATCCTCATATGCCCTTGAGGATTGAGAGGTTGAAGCCCCTTCTTAGTATTGCAGTCCATCAGCACTGCTTGAAGGTAGACAGCTGGGTTCTCTGGAACAAATTCTCGGGCTGGAGCTTTCACCACATGCATCTGTCCACAGTTATCACCAGACCATGCCCATAGGGTTTTTGGCTAGCAATACACTAAGTAGAACTACGTGTGGGTAGATTTTGCATGTGACCATTTAGGGACACCAATATTGGCCATACACACATAGCAATTGTAAGATTATTTCTACCATCTTCAATCTTCTTCCAAGAAAAAGAACTGAATGACAATCTACCACCAATACTTTTGATCATTTTGCATTGTTGATAAAACTGTTGGTGGAAAGTTGCATTCGTCCCTTTGGTCATTCTTGGACTGAAAGGTGGATGAAGCTGTCAGAAAATTTCCATGGCTTTGTCCAACATAAAAAATGATGGTGGTGCAGGCTAAGAAACTGCCACGGGTACAGGGAACATTACAATTGCTTAATGGTGTTTTGTAACATCAGACACATCAGCGCCACAACTGCCTTAAATGAGCTAAATACTAGAACTGGAAGTTGTAGAACAAGTGGACTTAGAGGTTGCAGAAAGACAAAAGTGTGACCGGACCTGGGCCACGCACACTTGAACATCACACCAGCAACTAATACTGTACAAAACAAGAAATCAAATGTAAGCAGCAAAACACAAATTATACCATTAAAAATGCATTTTAATTCTACAAATATACAAGTGTGAAAAATAAATAAGTCAAAGACTCCAAGTCCTTGCTTAAGTCTTATGTCCCTGCTTTGGAAAGCAACAGTCTGCATTGTGGTGAGTTAGGTGCAGTATGTAAATTGTTCGTCAGTTCTAAAAGTTTAACAACTGCCCAGAACTCTTTCATTAGGAAAAAAAACAAAAACAGTTTGCCAGAATCAAAACTTGAGGCTAAAGCCAGGCCCAGCAGCTGATGCTCCTTGGTTGGTGGTGGTCAAATGAAAGCCTGTGTCTTTCAGATCATCATCTCCCTAGAAGAGAAAATAAAGAATGACATTTATTATCTGTATTTATATAGCGCCAACAATTTACGCAGTGCTTTACAAAAGGGGCCTTCACCACAAGGTTGGAAGCCCACAGTTGTAGTGCACATTCACATCAGTCCCTACCCTCAAGGAACTTACAATCTAAGGTCCCTATCTCCCATGCATATATAGGAAGGCCAATTTAGACAAAAGTCAATTAACCTACAGCATGTCTTTGGTGTGTGGGGGGATACTGGAGTACCCGAAGGAAACCCACGCAAGCACAGGGAGAGCATGCAAACTTCTTTTAGGAGTACTGACCTATGCGACAGTGTGTATTTACAACATATCTTGCAAAGACTGGTGAGTGCTGGTGATTTCATATCCTTTATAGATTTCTACAATCATATGCAGGTCTTAATGGAAATTATTCACAATCCATAAGGTTTGTGTGGATTGATGTATGAATGTACACCAATTATGTATGAATGTACACAATCTCACATGTTGTTACTTTGCCTAACCTTTTAATTGTCTCAATGATGAGCAAGAAGCATTAAACAAAGTATAGTCCTATAACCCAGAATGAACATGATATTCATCCATAACTATACTCTATGACCCGTCTGTGAACTTCTAGTTAACTTGTAATGACAAGGCCGCACACTGATGTAACATGGGAATAAAGCTGCAAGAAAGTTTTACTTGCGAACTCTAATTATCTTTTTTTTTTCCTGGAGAACACGAATGTCTGGATTAAACATCTGGATTTGATTACCCATGGGTCCAGGCTTCCAGCGTGCACACATATTCCTCCATTACAGCAGGAAAGAGCTGCATTTTAATATGACTGACAAAAGTAGAGTTATTTGTTCAAAAGAAATGAATATACAGGGGAAGGCAATACTCTTCTATACAAGTTCTGTGAAAATATTTCCTGCATAGGTCAGAGTAAGAAACCATCTAACTGCACAGCACCCTCTACTGGTATTACAATCCAGGACCTTGGCCAAACACTGATGACCTTCATTATAGCAGAAAGCTGCATCTCTATACAAACTTAGTTTTACCACATCAAGTACTTGCATTCATAGCTTTTGTTCCATATAAGATAACAAAATACCCATGTGAGAAGCCTTAAAGGGAAGCAGTCACTATTTTTTGGCTTGCATGCCAGTTCCAGTCAAATTACATGACTTAGAATGAATAGGTTAAGTTTCACGGCTTCTGACCTAACATGTAGCCTAGGAGTTTGAGAGAGGGAGGAATTTTACTAGGTCTCCCGGGTCTCTATTTTTATCTAATAAAGGACATGCCGCTCAATTATGGTTTTAGAAAACCTGCAACCCATTCTCTGGGAAAATGATGCAATTACAGCCCTCTCTGTTCTGTTTGTGCATGCACTGCATTGATACTGGAGAGCTGGAATAAGCCTGGAGTTGAGCAGCAGCTGCAAGGCTTGAGACTTGCAAAGGGAAATGATCTTTGCAAGGCACCAGTATCTCCAAGTAAACGGATTCTGGAAAGTGTAGGATTGTGGACATTTTCTTTTAGAATGGAAATCTTCTGTCAGTGCACAGTGCAATCACTATGGGCAAAAGGCAAATCAAGTGGCAGATTTCACCTTAGTAGGCTTTTAAGGAAAAGATTTACACTGATGGCTTCCATAACTGACTAGACTAAACTTTGTGCTACCCTATAAAATAAGCATTCATGTTTGCATAATGATAGCTGAACTCACCAACTGGCTGTAGCCCAGACCACCCTCTGGGGGACGGGGACTTGTGCCACGTTTCACCCTCTGCTGTTCGCTCTTTGCTGGCCATGTTGGGAACATGGAAGGATCGATTGGGAGGGGGGTCTCCCGGAAATATTCATGCTTCAGTCCATCTTCTGAATTAATTCTCTTGGCCGGGCAGTAAGTCAGGAACCTGTAGGAACAAAAAACAATGAGGTAGCGGAACAGCCGACAAAAAACAGCAAATGTCAATATGGATGCTGAAACAAAAACACTACATAAAAATAACTGTGCAGCACTATCAAAAATGACATAGAATATTAACATAAAGCCTAGTGTCATATATTAAAATGTCAAAAAAAGTGAAACAATGTGCAAAAAAGGCTGTTACCATAGTTTTGTTAGGGCTTGTCAGGAACGAAACATAGAGGCTGCAATTGCCAAGCTCTCCTGTGGAAAATTCTGGTTGCCTGGCCATCATACTGACCCTTTTCTGACTCAAAGTATTTGTTTAGTTAGTGGGTCAGTTTAATAACCAGTCAAATAGCATTTCCAGAAGGTCAGCAATGGCCATCCTAATATTCTCATGACAGTTTTACTTTTAAAAAAACATTTGAGTATAGGTCAGCTATAAGTCAGAGAAGGTAAAACCGTGACAAACTTGTTCATGAGGTCAAATCCTTGGTCGGAGAGGAGAGCTCCAAATCTCTTCCGCAGGTTATTGTAGGTGTATTCTGTAAATGTCATTTTCTTGACTGCAGGGAGTTCGTTGTAACCTGGCCAGATCTTCTCACTAGGTGTTCCCAAATCCTAAAGCCAGAGAAACAAGTTTTAAGTGAACATTGCAATTTGCCTGCTTACACTGCAAGGTCAGCTACCAAATGAATGCACATAAAGTGTTATAAACAAAACTGGATAATAATGGCAATAGCAAAAGCTCTTTAATTATATAGCATTCTTTTGAGGCTACCAAGTGGAAAATGTATAAGTTCCGCTGCCTTGGTGTGTGCTTTGCCATCCTGTACATATTTACAAAAATATAAGTATATTGCATAAACATAGTATGTTCTTAACATTTAAAAACAAAAACACACAAAACAAACCAAACCTAGATTTCAAAACCCCATATATTAACACTGTAAAACAAATCTAACATGTCAAATACTATTCAGCCCCATCCACACATAGCAAGCACACCAATGTTAGCATCCCCGATGCCTGAAAAAGGCTTACTTCTGGGGTTGATAGGTCAGAAGTTGGACCCCACGTATTCCTCACACCTAAAACTATGGACTAATCAGGCTGCCCATCACAAAAATGGGCCATTGGGCTAGGACATGGATAGGCTTCCAATCCATCAACTCAGAAAACGCGCATTTTAGACAACCTGGACAGTCCCGACACTACTAGAGGTGTAGGACCTGGGTGCCTATTTTGGATAATTTTGTGACAATAAAGATTACCACAACAGCAGGAAACACTATAATTGGTCCTATTTCTTTGTCTGTGAAGGTTCTCATTCATCCAGGTCATGTTATATCTGTAAAAAATAAGTCATGGCAACTGGACTTGCTGTATTTTTCTTGAAGTTTCACTGGTCATCCAACCAGCTTTCTCAATTCAGAATGACTTGTACAAGAATTCTCTGGGAATAATACGGTGAATGTTGCTCCAATACACATTATCTGTTAGTGGCAACCAGGTGTTGATTGCATTTGCATAATTGGAGTCTAGACCAGGGGTAGCCAAACACTGGTCCTCCAGCTGTGGTGACACTACAAATCCCATCAGGCATCTCTCTCTGGGAGTCATGACTGAGAATGTTGCAATGCCTCATGGTATTTGTAGTTCCACCACAGCTGGAGGACCAGTGTTTGGCTACCCCTGGTCTAGACTAGACTCGAATTATGCAAATGCAATCAACACCTGGTCCAGTGAAACGTCTTCAAAAAAATAAAGCAAGTCCAGTTGCCTTGACTTATTTTTTACAGATGTTTATTTCTTTGTTATTAAAGAGACAATTTCTGATCACAAATCCTGCCGTGATTGGCTCAGCGCTGGGCCAATCACGGCAGGCTTTATATTAATGAATACAAAGCCTGTGTTAATGAATGCAAAGCCTGCCATGATTGGCTCAGCGTGGTATACTGTATATAGCTGAAGGACGGAACCCGGAAGATGGAGGACGCTGCGGGGATCGTGGACAAGGTAAGAGACTGTATTCCCGAGTGTGGCTTGGGGTTAGCGCTTATGGTACTGAAAATTAACCCCGAGCCACACTCGGGAATACCGCCATGGATGTTAGTGGGTGCATTTAAACATTTTGGGCTATACTCGTCTTATACGACGAGTATAGCCCAAAACCTATATTTTAACACAAAAAGTAGGGGGTCGTCTTATACGTCGAGTCCTCTTCTACGCCGGCAAATACGGTACATGTGCATGCAAGCAGCCTTATGTGCTGCATTAGAGCATTGCTGAAACACAGACATTTATTTTACAGATTTAAAACACAACTGAAAGAACCTACAGTATACAAATGAGAAAAATTAAATAAGAAAAACATAACTAACATAATTCCCTTTTACTGAAATTATTCCCAGTGACCATGTTTTAGTTTAAACCTTACCTTGAATATCTTATTGATTTGGTCAATCTCAGATTTTCCTGGGAAGAGAGGTTTCTGGGTTAGCAGCTCCCCAAAAATACATCCCACTGACCACAGGTCTATGGCTGTAGAGTATTCCTGTGGAAGAAAATGGCAGACAAGGTATTGAAATGATAAAATTCAGGCAGAGACTTTAAAAAAACACGGCGCTGTAGCAATCATCAAGGAGAAGAGGCATTCAGAAGGCAGACTCACTGGCATGACTAGACGTCATTGCTGCCTAGATGCTCTAAAACTTACAGCATCAGCATGCGTTGGTTATGTTGACAACTGCGCATACCCAAATAGGTTTTATATATTTTTTAAGGACATTTTAGTTGGCACACTTTTTATATAAACCCCAATATTTTTTTTTATTCTAGGCTGACAAATATGTAAAAAAAAAAAAAAATGTTTATACTGTAATTATATCTAATTACAAGTATCAAGTATATTGCATTGCAGATGCCACTGCAACCCAAGGATGGCACTGTTCATTTGCAGGCTTGTATTTGCTCAATGAAGCCTCCAGCCTACATGTTATTGGTTTGCGATCATCAGTGTGGTCCTGAGTGGTCACTGATAGCCTGGATTGCAAAATACCACCCGTGCAAAGAATGCTCAGTTTGCCCCACAAGGGTGACTGTTTCTCTTCACATATTACCTTTCAGCACCAAGAGAGGCGCCGGTAATTTTCAGAGCTCTTTGCATTAAGAGCAATGCTCTAATCATCCCTGTAACCCCACCTCTAATACGAACTTTCCTAATGTAAGCGTAACCCTTTTGTTTGCATACTCCACGCTGAAGACTAACCTATCTATGCTGAAAGATACCAGCACTGGAATTCCGGTGACAGAATCTACAGTATTGAATCTTTTTGATCACATGAACAGGTCCCTTTTCCATCAGAAGTTCAAAACATCACTTTTATATAAAATTGGTATATAACCAAACCTCTCTATAACAGCCATATGCAAATGATGAGGCTTAACAATAAGGTGCAATTCTTAATAAGTTCAGGAGGAAGGACTTAATATGCATAAAAAAAAACAAAACTAAATCTTTATTAAAAAAAAACAGGCACACACTATAACAAAACAGGCATGTTGTATTGTCAAATGCAAACATTATAAAAGCACTTGCCTTCGCTCCAAGTAAAAGCTCCGGGGCTCGGTACCACAGGGTCACCACAATGGGGGTGTAGGGTTTAAGAGGAGAGCCATACTCACGAGCCAAACCGAAGTCCCCAACCTGTAAAAACATTCATTACTCAAACACTACAAACCCCATTAGTCCATTACAGTTTGCATGCAATTGCAAAATGAAGGAACAGATCAAATTTTAGGTAAATAAGTGCTAGGCAAATAATGAGCGTTGTGAATCTCGCAGGAAAAAGCTTGGCTGGTCACTACAGAGGGCCCATTGACAAAAGGATTGTCTAGTTACCTTCACTGTTTTATAACTAAGGCAATTGTTACAAATTTTTTTCCCACTGAAGCATTCTAAAATTTGGACATTGATTAATCTTCTTAGGACATAATAACATTTCAGAATGTGACAACGTATGTTATGTTTGTTATAAATCTAGAGAATGAGTAGTCTGTGCATATACAGTGAAATGTGGTGCCATCCCTGGGAGAAATATATTTTTGCTAATTATTTGGGAAAGGAAAGGTGAACTTAGACACAAAAGGGGTGTACTGTGCCGTATGAGGGTGCTGACCAAAAGTACACAGG
The DNA here is from genome assembly GCF_000935625.1 of Nanorana parkeri. NCBI lineage: Eukaryota > Metazoa > Chordata > Amphibia > Anura > Dicroglossidae > Nanorana > Nanorana parkeri. The sequence goes on along the minus strand of NW_017307494.1, from coordinate 479,575 downwards.
CAACAAACCAATGATCCAGAGAGCTATCTTCCAGTACAGTCACAGTCACCTAAGAAACTTCAATCCACGCATCTCACTTTAGCAGAGACGCCTAAAAATGCAGACAGCTAGCAACTCACTGGGAGTTCGTGGGACACTGCGGGGAAGCTAGCAAGGGGGAATTACCTACAGATATCCCAGAAGGAGTACTCTGTTCGTACTGAAGAAAAGAGAACTCTTCTCACAGTCTTCATTTTGATCTCAAAAATCATTGGGGGGAAAAAAGATCAATAACCTCCAGCTTTTAACTTTCTGGAACAGTAGATTAATCTGAGGCTTCACCTTCTTGTCCATGGGGTATAGCCCTGGGGAATGATCATCCTAAAGGCAGGGTTAATACCCCAAGATCTGCTGCTCCCCGGAATAACAATAAGAGAAATGTGTAGTGTAGTAGTCACATCATTAGGCACTGTTGCTTTAATGGGAGTTCTGGGTTTCTCTCTCATTCTCG
>NW_017307494.1:424160-478957 GCF_000935625.1 Nanorana parkeri | reverse complement strand
GGGGGGGGTGTGAAGTATCTATAAGAAGATGGTTATTTAATGGTTGTAAGTGTTTCAATGGGTTTAGGTTTGCCATTTAGGCCTGGTTAACACCTGGGCGATTTACAGCGCGTTCCTACGCGCTGTAAAACGCTCAACATGTGAAAACCAATAATTGCCTATGGGCATGGTTCCCATCAGGGCGTCTTACAGCGCGTAGGAACGCGCCGAAAAACGCCCTACGCCCAAAGTAGTACAGGAGCTTCTTTGGGGCGTATTTTCCGCGTGTATCCATTAGGATACAGCCGGATAGGCCTCGTAAACTCACGCTTCTTTTGCGTACGCCCAGGTGTGAACCCAGCCTTAATTAAGTTTATTTAGTGTAAACATAATAGAAAATATATTTTTTGAAATATAATTTAGTTAGAGGTTTGTGACCATACAGAGCACCAAGCTTATATCACCACACGATGACAGTAACAATATTGCCAAAGAGGGCCTTTCGAGAGCCTTAAACCGATTTCTGTGTGCGCTATAGGTGGATTCCCAGTGCTGTGTACTGTGCCTGTCCTCTGTATAGTAAGTGCCCAAGGTCCGCCTTTGAACCTTCCCTGGGCACACACAAATCAATAAAAGGTTTAGGTGAAAGAATTATTAGCCTGATGGGCCAACAGGTTCACTTAAAAGAATGTGTACAATCACCTTGCATCGCCGCAGTATTAAGGCACCAAAGTGAGCAACAATTGCTGACAGTAGTGTCATTTCCAGATGTTTTTATACATACATGGAGGACACATTCTTCATTGTATTCTTATTCAATCTAAAGCTTGTGTCACAAATTTATATCTGTAAATACTTGGCATACATTTCTATCTTGTACTTATAACACAATGAACCTAAAATTAGCCAATCATGAGAATTGAATCCCTCCCCCATTGCAAACAAATGACATTATACTCACAGAAGATAACCATTATAGAACAATGCAGCCAAAACAATATCTACAGGAACCTCTAAAGTCAGTGTATTTACCTTTAATATACCAGCATGACTGAGCAGCAAGTTGGAGGTCTTGAGATCCCTATGAAGAATCCAGTTATCGTGCAGATGGCGAACTCCCCGTAACAACTGGATCATTAGAGTTTTCACCTCGCCTGTGGACAGGTTAAAAAAATAAGAACTAGTGCTATCTACTGTTGACAGCATGTCTAACACACAAGCTAAATACAGTAGTACAAGGCTTTCTTTATCTGAATTAATCAGCACCAAATGTCAGTTAACAGAAAAAAAAACCTAACTTACAATGAACCGTACAAAAAAAACTCTGGATGTAAGAATTATTTTTCAGTTCTGAGAATCATCAGTGTCCAAAACCTATAATGGATGGTCTTGCAGTGACTTCAGTGTTAACATATGGACCCCCGAAGTTTGAATTAAAGAAAGAAAAAAAAAAAAGCCAAAGAACTTGGTTACATAACAACGATCAAGAATTACTGGCAAGCCGCGCAACAAACTATTATATTCAATTTTAAAAAAATGAAGCAGCCAAGCAAAAATCGAAAGTGTCTGGTTCCTACAAACTTCAACAATGAGATCTCCAGTGCAAGTAAAAAGTTAAAGCCAGTGCCTTTATGAAACCATCGTGGAAAACTGTATATATGTTTATAGAGTAAGTTCAAATCTAAACTAGTTACGAGCAAACTGAACAATCTCTCTTAGATGAACAACAATGTATTGCCTGGGCCAGCCTAAAGATTCGATTTAAAGGGACACGGTCATAGGGGGTTCGTAGAGACTGCCATTATTGACCTCTTCTTTCAGAATGCTAGTTTCCTAGATGTCATTCTGATACTTCATTGTACAGGGCAGTGACCCAGTGATTTAGAACTACATATCTCAATACTTTTCTTTATAACTTGTTCGGACACTCAGCAGGCTTGTTTGGAGATTGTGACTGAAACATACTGAAGTCAGACACAGCCAGCCATCCAGTACTTATTGAAGGAGGTCTGAAATGGCAGCCCCTGTACTTCTCCCGTGAAAAATTCATATCTAGGAGGACATCACACTACTATACATATAGCTGCTGGCAAAGCAAAAGTAGCCAAGTGTTGGAGAAATAAAGTGTCAAGCATTTTTAGGCAAAACATCCTAATCTACTGTTACTGTCAACACTCAGTTTACCTGGTAGAAAGGGCTGTTTCATGGTCTCCATGAGGCTCTTCAAATCATGTTCCACATAGTTCATTACAATATAGATTTTGTCCATGTTACTCCCCACAACAATTTCCTGCAAAAGATACAAAAAGAGAAAAAAAAAACTGTGCATTTTAAATTTGGACAAGGAGAAGTAATAGAGAGATTCAGAAACTATTCTGAACTTCAGCTTTATACACTTTTCATTGTTCTCTCTTCTTAGCACTAGTTTAGAGACCAGTTCATGGTCTATTGTAAACACTAAACTGTATAAGTCAAAGCAATGACTCCTCTGATCAGACAACTTGTTCTCTCTTTTTACATATATATGATACAAATATTAGAGAACAAATTGTAACCTATAAAAGGGAAATTAAAATCAAAACGATTTGTTTCCTTTATAGATAACTAAACGATCACGCTCAATACACAAACTTCTCCTTCATGTGAACAAATCTATTACCTGACCGTGTCACATGGTTACCTTGCAAACACACAATCTTCTCGATAGAGAAGGCCGATCATACTCGGAAGAGACAAGGAGGCTCATTTACTAAAGGATTTGAGAATGTTCACATACTAAAATGTGTAATTATTTACCTAATTATGTGCAGATGGAATCGGTAAACAGGGATTTTTTTTTCCACATGACTAACTCTCCATGCATTTTGTTGTGTACATTCTCAAATCCTTTATTAAATCAGTTTCTCTGTGTGACAAATCGATCAACAGAATACATCTATGGACAGACCACCACAGCAGTTCTATACGTTACGATAGATGGCTGGGCAGATATAGTGGGGCAATGTACAAGCGGAAGGTAGCACCAAACCTAACTCATAGCATCCTTTACTGGTCATCCCAATTCATTCTGCAAGGATGTTCAAATGCTTACCCTGACCCGGACAATGTTCTCGTGCTGGGCTTTCAAAATAGTGTTGATTTCACGGAGTGAAGTTATAGGGAATCCTTCCTTCTCTTTTTCCATTTTCAGTCTCTTCAGAGCCACAATTTCATCTACAAATGGAGGCAAAATGTTTATCACTACTGTAATTGACAGAACATCGGACCACAGGTGCGGGATGTAGAATGAGACCCATCCTCAATCACATTACCCAATTGCCAGGACCTGCCACAACTGAAAGACCAAAGTAGCAAACACATTGTTAAAACTGCTTTAAAGTCAATATTGAGTCCGCCCAGCATTAAAAAGTGAACCTAAACATGGTCAGATGACCGCAAGAGACACTCTGAGCTGAAGAGCATTTTGAAAACAAAAGGCTGTGAGTGCAGTCTCTCTGGTTTGTATGAACATAAACAATCTCATCTGAGGGCTCAGCGGGAAAACCCCCTGAAGTACTACTGAACTCTGGGGAAAATACAAGTTACCCTTTCAGTGGGGCTCCCTCTGTATTTCAAGGGTTAAACACTCATTTTTGCCTAGGGTACCATAAAAAGCAGCTTCACTTACCTTATATGCCTCACTCCCGGAAGCATCCTCCCCTCCGTGCCATCAGCTCCCTGAAGTCGCTTCTCTTTGGCACCCTGTCGGTCAGCCCCAACACTCTGACTTCATCAAGTACAATACAGGACCAGAAAACCTGCATTATAAGTGAGGAAGCTGAGGGCCCTCCCACAACCAAGAGTGTCGAATAGAAGAAGAGAGTGCGGACTGCCGTAGGAGTGAGGGATAAGGTACATAAAACTGCTTTTTAATAGAACCTTACACAAAAATGAGCATCCTCCTTCTGAGCTGCATTTGACCTGCTTCAAGAGAGCATGTCATTCCCATAAACTTGTATAAAAATGCAAAACTTGTCTGATGTAACCAAAAGCCCATTAACACCGGCCCTACGTATGCCAAGTGTGATTTGCAGACAGACAACTCACAATATACAAATCTGCATATGAAGTAACCATTTTTAAATTATGGAACTGCAAGTACACAGACAAAAATCCACATTAATATAGCTTTGGAGTAAATGTTGAAATCATTCAAAATGTTTTTTTGCTGAACACAAACTATAGCTTTCCTTCAAGAAGCTAATAGATGAATCACACCACCAGTGTCCTGTGTGTCAATACTAACATACTAGATCAGTTTTAGGTGAACAGTAAGAAATTCCTCCATCTCACTACTGAAAACACAGCACAATGGCTGCAATATGTAAAGGGGATAATATGAAGCACAGATATAATTATGTGGACAGTAGAGCACACACACTTACCTGTTTTCTTGTCCTTTGCTCTGTACACAACGCCATACGTTCCCTCTTCAATACGATTCAAGCACTGAAATTCCTCCACACTGCGACAGCCCTGCCAATGTAATGAAAGCACAGACATTTATATCACCACACGATGACAGTATCAACAACACAAGTCTTTATTTCATTCAGGGCCATTGTGCCAAGTACCTGTAGTGCTGGAAGGTATTTGGGCAGCTCTTGCTTCAGCTCCACAGGAGACATAACTGGAGAGTCAGGGACATAGTCACCATCTGTCTGGGCATTGGAATGGGGACTTGCATCCCTGACGTCATCTTCCTCCTCTTCCTCTTCACTTCCAACAGAGTCATGGTCAAACCTGGATTCTGGCACTGTAGTAGATGAGAAAAACAATTTATCCAGCATGAACAGATTCCAAATTGAAGAACAAAATCTTAAAACAGTTTTCTCTCTTTGGCGGACTTTGACCCGGGTTTAAACTCTGGCTAGGACTTCACTGTTGTCCAATAGATGGGTTCCTCGCAATAGACTTTAAGCCCTCGTTCACACAAACGTTTTGTAGCGCGTTCTACGCTCGACGAACGCTCTACAAAACGCTCAAAAATATAAATCCCATTGTATTCAATGGTCTCGTTCCCACCTTGGCGTATTTCCGCCCGTCCCTAACGCGCTACAAAACGACCCACGCCTAAAAAGGTACATGTACTACTTTGGGCCGTTTTGTTTTGCGCGTTTCCATTGGGATACAGCCAAGTAGCCTTCGGAAACGCGCGTTTGTCGCGCAACTTTTTTTTACCGCGAATCGCAACATGACCCCAGGCTGCAGATGTCACCACCATCAGTAGGAGCTGCAAGCAGCCCCAGAACTGTAGAAAGTGAGATGAGGGCACCTGGTAAAGCAGGGCTGTCCCCTTCATGTCTAGAGAATCAGACATGTTGCTACTTTGTGGTAGTAAGGCAATGTATCAATTCAAAGTAAGCGGTAAGGTCTCAGGTACTCACCAAACTCAATATAGCGGGTAACAGGTGCAAATTGGATGGCTGAAGGGGACCAAAGCCACTGTAAGTGGGCAGCAGGAACTGATCACAGTTCCACGTGACTCTTACCGTACAGTTAGGAATGTGCCAGTTCAGGTAGGAATGTAGTTGGTCCTATCATGGAGATGTACAAACGGATGCATGCAGGAATCTCACCTCATGGCAAGTACCCCTTGATGTGGCTTAATTTATAATTCCGTTCCCCTAAATGTACGTCACTGTTTTTCAAACAATCAATTTTGTTTTTATAGGAAACCTGTACTGGAGGTGTTCTCACTGCTGACCACCTATTTGCCTGTCATGCTGTCTCTCTTGAAGCTACATGCTAACCTGAAACAAGAATGCATAGAAGGGCTTTTCTAATTTGCATACTTGTTTTGGGTCAGTGACTAAAGGTGGCCATACACTGTACGATTATCGTACGAGAATTGCGGGAAATCCCGCAATCGTACGATAATTGCAAAGTGTATGGAAGGCGTGCGACCGTTTCTACTGTACGGTCGCACGTCTTCCGTCGAACAAGCAGGCTGGAAAACCCGCCGGGAATCGTACGATTCTCGGCGGGTTAGTGTCCTGCTTGTTCAACAACTGCCGAACGGGCCGGTGTGCGCACATGCACACTGCCCGTTTGCAGTCATCGGAAGCCCGCCCCTCAGGGGGGCGGGCTTGCGATGATCGCAAGTACGATCTGCCTGTCCAGGATGGGCAGATCGTAAATTTTTTACATTACTTTACAACCCTCGCAAGACAAAAGTCTTGCGAGGGTTGTAATGTGTATGGCCACGTTTAGACACTAATGAAGGCAGTAGCTCAACAAAAAGTCAGACTGTTGCAGTTTTCATAACAGATCAATAATGGCAGCCCCCATACTCATCCCATGGCAGAAATACTACAAGGTAGAAAACGCAAGTCACTTATGCAAGGCTTACAATGGGTCATGTATTGCAAGATTAATTCTCTTACCAAGAGGTACGTGATTTCCATTCTCCCTTTCATCATCATCAGTCATCTCCTCCTCACTGACCTCTTCTGCAAAGAAATACAAATCAAAAGACATTGATCAGGGTATATTTTTAAGCATAGACTGCCTTAAAGGAAGATTAAGAGAAATATATAGCAAAGTAGTATATATTATAGCAAAGTAGTATATATTATAGTGAATGTAACAGTGTGCCTTAGAACACAATGAGGAGAATTTATCAAAACTGGAACAGACAAAAACCAATCAGCTTCTCTGTCTCATTTTCAAATCTTACCTGAGCAAACTGAAGAGAGATGCTGATTGGTTGCCATGGGCAACTGCTCCAGATTCTGTCTGCTCCAGTTTTGATAAATTACCCCCAATGTGTTGTGCTAACATTCAGAATGAGATGCTGTGATAAGCCCATCAACATCCAGTAGGATGCTAATGATTAAAAGGTGAACTATGGGGTTAGGGGTTTTCCCCATAGTTCTCCTAAGGGTAACGGGAGGACACAAACTAGCGTTCTCCCGTGACCCAAAGCTCAGTATACCGCGAGCTACAGCTCGCGCTATACCTAGACGCTGCAGCCGGAACGTATCCCGACAATGCTGTCTGGATCCACCCAGCTGAGTTACAGCGGGCTCTGCCTATCTAGAGGCAGAGCCAGCTGTATCCGCCCCCTCCATTTCACAAGTCAGCGCTGGAGGATCGGAAAGGGTTGGGGGAATCCCTGCAGGGAGCCGTGAGTGACAGTCACGGCTCTCTGAACGGATAGATCGAGAATTGAGCGAGCGACGTTATGTGTTCACTCACTTCTCGATCTACTGAACCGACCTGTGACAGTTTTATTGTCACAGGTCGGCTCAGATTATGAGGCTGAGTGAAAATCACTCGCCTCATAATTCTCCTTTAAGCACATAATGCTCACCTAGTTCTCACTGCAGTAAGCAGCACAACTGTAGTGGCAAGACATACATGTGTTTCTATAAATATAATCATCACAAGTCACCAGGCATTACCTGCACTATGCTCCGAGGCTGCTTCTGAGTTACTTCCAGTTTCCTCTTCTTCTTCCTCCTCCTCTTCCTCCTCTTCTTCCTCTTCATCCTCCTCTTCTCCTTCCTCAGACTCCTCAGAGCTGGTTTCCTCTTCTTCCTCAGATCCAGAACCAGAGCCACCTGACAATACACAACATCTATTGAGTTTACAGGGCTTGTGACAAGAAAAAAAAATACAACTCTGAGTTGAGATTTTTATCCTTATAACAAAAAAGTAAGTACAGCGCTCTCTAGAGGGTGGGGGTGTATTAGATGGAATCTGGTGGACAATGATTTGTGAGCAGCACAAAGACACCAGGCGGAGAGAACCTGCACGACAAAATTCTAAAAATACAAACCAGAGCGCATACACTTTACCATTGGAATGTTAACAACACATTAACATTCCAAAAGGTAAAATGGCTCTGGTTTGTATTTTTAGATTTTTATCCTTGCCTGCTTGCAAAGAAGTGGATGAATTAAGAGCTTTTGTACCTGTAGAAGATTCTGCAGAACTGGTTTTCCTTTCACTGTCACTGATGTCTTGTAAGTCAGACAAAAGATCCCTCACATCTGGTCTATCCTCTTTCACTGAGGGAAGAAAAAAATTAAACTTCACTTTTAAAACACTAGCAAAAAATGTCTTACTACAGCACAGATTGGAGCTACCAGAGTAAACAAGCATTGTGTTAAAAGTACAGGACATTTTTTGGTTTAACTAGAATTTCTCTCTCCCCTACTTTCAAAAATATGTTGAGACCTGGTTCACAACCGGGCGTTTTAGAGCGCGTTCCTACGCTCTGTAAAACGCTCAACATGTGAAAACCAATGATTGCCTATGGGCATGGTTCCCACCTGGGCGTTTTACAGCGCGTATGGACGCGCTGCGAAACGCCCTACGCCCAAAGAAGTACAGGAGCTTCTTTGGGGCGTATTTGCCACGCGGATCCATTGGGATACAGCCAAGTAGCCCTCAAGAAACGCGTGTTTGTCGCGCGGTAAAAACGCGCTACAAACGTGCATATCCGATACGCCTAGGTGTGAACCCAGCCTAAGAGTGCTAAGGCACCGTATGGCAAAGTATAAAATGTGATCGTGATGGACTAGAGATATAATTAAAGTGACATTAAACCCTCAGATTTTTTTTAACATAAAACAATACTGTAATGTGTGCCTTGCTGTAATCCATGGTAGTTTCCCTTCTCTTTGCTGCTCTTCCTTTTAAATCCATATCTGTTCTCATGCTGGGGAGAACTTCCCTTTGCAGCAGACTGCCTTGCCTCTGGAATGGATACATGGTGTCTGTGTGCAGGTTCACAACCCGAGCCAGCACTACAGGAAGAGGCACTCAGCTGCAAAGGGAAGTTCTCCCCCAGCATGAGAAGACATGAGGATTTAAAAGGAAGAGCAGCAAAGAGAAGGGAAACTACCATGGATTACAGTAAGGCACACATTACAGTAATGGTTTAGGTTAAAAAATCTGAGGGTTTAAAGTGACATTAAACCCTCAGATTTTTTTAACATAAAATAATACTGTAATGTGCGCCTTACTGTAATCCATGGTAGTTTCCCTTCTCTTTGCTGCTCTTCCTTTTAAATCTGTATCTGTTCTCATGCTCTGCAGAACTTCCGTTTTGCAGCAGACTGCCTTGTCTTAGGAATGGATACACGATGTCTGTGTATAGATTTTTATAGGCTTGAAACCTGAGCCAGCACTACAGGAAGAGGCCCTGAGCTGAAAAGGGAAGTTCTCCCCAAGCATGAGCAGACATGAGGGTTTAAAAGGAAGCGCATAATATCCATCAGTGTCCCCTGTCCTGCCACAGTGCACATCTCCCTATCTGCCTGCCTACCTTTCTCTGATTCCAGCAGACTGAACTATCTGGACTGGAGAGTACAGTAGATACAGCGGCGGATTGATATCTGCTGTACTCTCCAGTGCAGGGCGGGAACTTTAACTTAATTGTCGGGCGCCGCGGCTCCTGATATTAATGCGCCGGCCGAAAGTGAGGAAATAGTCCCCTCTCTCCCCGGGCCATACCACTCTTTCGGAGAGCCCGGGGGAGGCCGGGAGAGAGGAGACAGTTTGACATTATGAGGTTCCACAGGCTGAACCACAAATTCCCCCTCTAGTTCTCTCTAATGCAGATGGGCCGGTCAATGCAGACATGACGCCGCGACCCACTGCAGAGGGTTTCGCGACCCACGAGTTGAGAACCACTGCTTTAAGGGATAAAACTACTTTCATAAAGTTATCCTTCAATTCAACCCTGTTTCATTCAAGCCGTAAAAACAAAGCAGGTGCACTAGACTTAGAGGAGTTTACTGCATCTCTTACACTTTAAGAATGAATTGCTCCTCGGTGTCTGCTGCTCTAGGTCAGCAAGTGTTGGTTTTAAAGCTTGTTAACTGCTTATTAAGAAAATGTAAATATTTTACTGTCTCTAGCCTGCCCACAGATCTACTGTGGGACTCACATTTGCTTCCTTGACAACTTCCCAACCTCACCCACTTTCAGGGGGTCCCTTAACTCTGGAAAAAACTGTGACCTGAAGTTCAGGCACGATAACTATATTTAAATTATTGCAAAGCCAAAGTTGACTGGTTCCACTAAAAAAAAAGTCCACACCTTCAAATAATAAGGTCCTGTTCATGGAGATCTATAACTGGTCACTGTGGTATTATTTATGACCATGCTCAAGTTACTGAACATAGAAATATACAGGTATGAGAGCAGTAACAATGGAACTGGCATACGATTTAAAACCTGAAAGTAATTGAAACTTACTTTGCTTCCTTCCTTCCGCTCCTTCTAGTTTATCACGTGCCTGTCGCAAGGGGCTGCGAGCGCGATAGTTGGCTTTTGATTTGTCTCCATGCTCCTCCCTGGCGGTTCTATGATGAGCTGTTGCTGTAGAATGATAAGCCACCAGAAAAGTAAATATTAGAAGCATTAAGGTACAGAGGTACAGCCAGGTAGACCAACAGTACTGTGTTTAGCAGACTCAGACTGCCCAATTACAAAATTTAAAGGAGAACTATGAGGCGAGTGAAAATCACTCAGCCTCATAGTTCTATCCGACCTGTGACAATGAAACTGTCACAGGTTGGCTCAATAGATCGGGAAGTGAGCGAACACATACCGTCGCTCGCTCACTTCTCGATCCTGTCCCTACAGAAAACCGTGACTGTCAGTCACGGCTCCCTGCAGGGATTCCCTCCCTCCCCTGTCCGATCCTCCAGCGCTGACTGGCGGAACGGACAGGGGAGGGTACAGTTGGCTCTGCCTCTAGATAGGCAGAGCCAGCTGTCACTCACGCAGCTGGGTGGAGTGACAGTAATGTCGGGATCTGTCCCAGCTGCGGCGTCTCAGTATACTGAGCTCTGGGTGACGGGAGGACACTAGTATGTGTCCTCCCGTTACCCTTAGGAGAACTATGGGGAAAAGCCCTGACCCCATAGTTCTCCTTTAAACACTACACTACTACTTCCTACACATCAGTTTAAGATGGAGATGCCCTTTAAGAACTGCCAAAGACAGAATAGTGTTAGGCAGTTTACTATCTGGTAACTTTAGAAAACTGCTTCTTCTGCAAGTATGTTGTTCAAGCAGTTCCAGATGAAACATCTAGTCTTTCTCAGTGCTGCATTCAGTAAATGGTAGAGCTGCAGCTAACGATTATTTTCAAAATCGATTAGTTAGCCGATTATTAAGTTCGATTAATCGGTTAATCAATAAAAAAAAAAAATTTTTCGATTATAATCGATTATGTCGATTAGTTGTTGCAGCCCTAGTAAATGGCTTGCCCATTTTCCCTAAAGATAAGAGATTGACTGAACACTGGTTTCAAGAGATGGACTGGCTGCCTTAGTTCCTGTGTAGAATGCAAGCAATGCACATAGCACTAGTTATGTACTGAGATATGCAAATCTTTCCAATCTATAGTGAAAGGTGCTGAGTACTGCACACCAAACAAACTTGTGGGTAAAGTGGAGTGGAAGGGATGCAAATCTGTGCCATTTACTATAAATGTTTATTTCTGAAAAAAGATACACAAAGGTAAACAAATGAAAGCCTCCACAAAAAGCCTTTAAGGCCGCTAAAAAGAATAATGTAAAAGAGATCCTATACAAAAAAAGCCTAGAAGGCCCTGCAAAACAATGATGAAAGAAAATCAATACTAAAACGTTAAGGCCCTGGAAAAATAATAATAAAAAGAACCTATACTAAAGCCCAATAGGGCCCTGGAGAATAATAAAAAGAGCCTATAAGAAAGGCCAGTAAGGTCCTGGAGAACAATGATGAAAGATAATCAATCCAAAATCCACCAATAGACTGACGAGGTAATAATATCTATTTCATTTTCTTTGGCTCCTTAAATTATATTCATACTGTGGCCAGCCATACTCCCCCGTTATACACCAACTAGGACAATAGGCAAAAGCAAATAGGCACCAGAAAAATGTTTCAGTGTTCTTGGCATTGCCTATAGTCATCTTCAAGCTAAGGGCATAGGAAGTGTCCATATAGGACATCAGAGGTAAAAAGCAGTTAGCACCCTGAGTCAAGAAGCAAGCAGTGTAGGAAATACAGCCTGGTACAGAACCTTGTGAGTGGTCAGTGAAGAAGAAGCAGCACACTGAAAAGGCCATCCTCCTGAGAACATATTTCCCCTTCTCCCTGTCTTCGTGCTGTTGTGCAGGATATTACAGGAGGCTGCTATACCTTAAGTATAATTATCCACTTTATAAAAATCAAAGTGGATTGTCATTGAAGGGAATGAAGCTTTGCTTTACATAAGGCAAAGCAGAGTAGGGATCCATCAATCACATTTCATACTCAGCTGAACTACTAGAAAAGCCATGAAGAAGGACATGCAAAGTTCATGTTTATGCATTAAAAGTGAAGTGGACCAGCACCATGCTCCCGTTAAGATGTAAAAAAAAAAAAAAAAAAGAAGGTTTTTAAATTATTAAACATACTCTTGTGATCTGCTCCCCCCTGTTGTGCTACATGACTACATAGCACAAGGGGGGGTCACAACTCTTGTCAGACCCTGCAAACTATGCCACTGCCCTTCCTCCTTCTGGGCTACACTGGACATGAGCACACTGACATCCACCCTACGCTCTCCCCTTGTAAGCCTTCATTACTTTCCCATTTCTCCCATAAACGTACAGAGGGGACGCTACAAGTGCAAGGCTGAATTCAGTTTGTAGCTGGTGTGAAAAAAGCTCATCAGCAACACAGGTTTCAGCAAGTATTCTCGGCTTGACTGAAAACGAGCTCATGTGGTTTGAATACACTCGGTGCCTTGCAGAAATATTCAGATCAATTCTAACCTAAAATCTTGTTCTCTGTTTTGTTTTTTTTTCCATTTCAAAGTACACGTTGAGAAGAAATGCGCCATTGATTTACGTTAAAGGAAAACTGAAATAAAGCTATCTGCATAAGTATTAAATCATCATTCCCTTACATGACAATGTTTCTCAAATTCTGACCAAAGGGCATCATGAGTTCCTTCTGGGGGTGCCCATGTACTCTTTAAAACACAGCTATTTTTATTCATTGCACTTCATACAAGTGCACCAGTGTTTTTGAGAGTAAAGTAAAGAGACTGCCATTGCTGACCTCCCCTTCACATGATCTTTTCCAAACAGTATCCTGCAGGCTCAAAGTAGCTTTCACTCTGATAAATCAGACCAGGAACATTTAAACACTGGGATACTGTTTGGTAGGCTTTCTTAATGCATGCATTTGTATTACATTAGCATGTTAACATTCTTTCATGCTAAAGCGTATCTGAAGACAAAAGCAGAAAAACGCAATATATTGCAACTTACCAATCCTTAGATGTGGTGCTGCATACAATGGTTACCTTTTATTCATTTATGTGAGACCTTTTTCCCAAAAAGAAAATATATTTTTGCTGGAACTGCTTAAAAAGTGTTAGATGGAGTTTGAATTTAATTTGTTAGTCAAGTCCATCGAACTGGTGAATCTAACACTACCTTCTCCACAGAATGACAATGCTGCTGTCCTAGGGGGGCTCTGTTGTTTTTCCATAGAGTGGAGCCACCCTAAAGCTGGCCATACACCTATAGACTATCTGCAGAGTTTCTATGGTCAGATGAAAAAAGTGCAACAGATTCTTCCATCTACGCTAAACTGTGTGTATGGGGGAATCTCCCACTGGGCCAAGCTTCAGTATCTTGCTAGTCGACCCGCTGGCTCTCAAAATCCCTAAACAATGCCTGCATCCAATCAGATTGTTCAAGTGTTTTGAGAGCCAGCGTAGCCGACTAGCAAGATACTGAAGCTTGGCCCAGTGGGAGATTCCCCCATACACACAGTTTAGCGTAGATGGAGGAATCTGTTGCACTTTTTCCATCTGACCATAGAAAGATAATATGCAGATAAATCTTTCTATGGTATGGTTTCTATATGATATATGCAGATAATCTATAGGTGTATGGCCAGATTTAGATAGGAAATGTGTTACTACCCAGATCACCAGGTGAAAATGAAGGATAAAAAAAGAACACTAATGCAGCCACATTTAAAGATTGGTAAGCTGCAATAAATTATTTTTGTTTCTTGGTTTAGATCTGCCTTAAGTGAGGGCTGGACAAGTCCCAGGAGCAAGGCAGCCAATGCTCCTTAAAATTAACAGTTGGTGCCTAACTTGTGAAGTTTCCTCTAGTTGTTGTCCATTGAGTTGGCTGCTAGAAATATCCTGCCGGCTCCTAGAAATATCCTGCCGGCTCCTAGAAATATCCTGCCGGCTCCTGAATTCCATATTAATTTGTCCAGACCGGCTTTAGGCGCATGCATGCTAAGTAATGATTACCTTTCATAGAGATCACAGTACTGCCACTGACAATGAGGCTGATTTACTAAAGGAGCGGAGACTCGTCATTCAAATTGTAGCGTTGTTCACTCTGAATACCCAATCTTGTAGAGATGAAACGGAAAAACGGGAAAAAAAATCTGCTTTTCACATAATGGTGAAATGTTGCAGTCTGTTCACTGAAGGAGACTGAGAAATGTTTTCTCCTGACTGCAGAAGACTAATGACATCTCAGCCTAAGCAACATCACTTGACTGGAGCTTAAAGTATCTATAGCCACAACTTTTTTCTTTATTTTGGTTGGAATGGGGAAGGATTAGAAATACTGTGAGGGTTTTACTGAAGTGAGAGGCTCTATTGGAGGTTCCTTTCACTTTCTGTCTGGTGAAAAGTTTGTTCCCAGCATGGGAAGTGATAGGAAATCCGCAACACAGACAGAAATAGAAGTGTTTTTTTTTAAACTTACGGATTAAATAACTTACAATGGATTACGTTCCTTGGTGTTTAAACCTTTAAGGTTCCTGTAGAATCAGCTGGTCCCCTGAGCACTGTCCCTGATATCCTGTTTTAGAGTGGTCCCTTTTCCTTGCAGGGTGCTATGGAGCCACCCTTATGTGTGTGCTAGTAAGCTGTGTGTGTCTCCACGATCACACTGGCACAGCAAGGCAAGACACTCCCCTGCTCCCCGCTTCTCCAGACAAGTACATGGATAGCTACTGGCAACTGCACTGTCCCGTGATCTTGTACCGGACCGGAAGTTCAGGGAAGTCGGGCTGAAATAGGAGGGACCAGCTGTTTGGAAACATGATGGCTGTAAGTGCTTTGGTGAACATAAAAAGACTGATGGGCAATGTACATTTCTTTGATATGGATTCATTATTGAGTGGGTATTTTGTTGTGTTTTGGGGCATTTAATTCCATTTTTCACTAAATATTGGGGTTTAATAAGGAGTTGCGCTAATATTGCGCAACATAAAAATTTGCAACTACCACCATTTTATTCTATAGGGTCTTGGCATTCAGAAAATATATAATGTTGGGGGGTTTTAAGTAATTTTCAGGCCTAAAATGTGGAATATAACATGGGTACAAAAAATGAAAAAAAGGCCTCAGTCATGAAGGGGTTAATTATATTTCCAGTAGGAGAATTCTAGGACCTCTGCTAAATTTTTATTGTCGTCTGATTCCCTGTTGCAGGTTTTTCCTCACTTCCTGTTTTGTAAAAGATTGTTCTCAGAATAGAAAGTCAAGGGAAATCTCTCTAGCAGAGTCCTGTATAGCAGTAAAACCTAACAAGGGTTCTAACTAGGACTTCCACTAATGATTATTTTCATAATCAGTTAGTTGGCCGATTTTATTTCGATTAATCGTATAAAAAATTAAATAGCAATCCTTCATTTCAATTAAAATAAAATACACAAATGCGTCACAAACATAAAGTTTGCTTATTTTGCAATTGCTCTGCACTGGAACGCACAGCATTGAGGTACAGTGAGGGCGATCACACTGTAGGTGGGAGGCGCGTTTGGGGTGCCATTGAAATGAATGGCACTGCAAGGTACCACCAGCTGCAGAATTTGTCAGTCTCAAACCGAAAATTACTTCCCCCCACCCCCTTTATCATTTTTTTTTTAATTAACGGTATTGTAATCACATGGCGCTTGAATAGCTTCAGCCGGGGAATGACGGCTGCCAGTGGCAGGATTAAACAGAATTAATGTAAATACAGCAGGTTGTGGGCTGGTGCAATAGCAGGCTGGTTATTGCACCCGCCCACTGTTTGCTGTGCCCTCCTCCCAGCATGGAGGAGAGAGCTAGGGGATCCAACCAACTAATCGATGAGAATAGTTGACAACTATTCTCATTATGGATGATTATGAGAATGGGCCCTAGTTCTTACCTTTCCCCATTCTATCCCAGAAATTTGGGATATACAAGGAAGGCTTTTTAATGATAAAAAGTAGAGCGTTACTGTAATATTGTGAAACGCAGGCTTGTCAAGAGTCAACTTCAATAATTCATCATTGGAGGCCAGGGCATTGTTAGGCAACTGTTTTTCACCGGTGTAGGCTGAAGAAATTCCACAACGAAGGGCCCATTCACAGCAGTGTGTGGAGGCAACACATGAGAAAATATGTTTTTTGATCTGCCCATTACTGCAAAGCAAAGCACGGTGTAATTAATTATGGTGCCATAATGGCACCCCTATGCAACACTCCAACTCACTGAGGTGTGCTGCATTAGAAACATTGCTTTAAGTCCACCTTCTGTATGCTGCAGAGCTTTGGCAGCCCATTTCAAATTGTGTGCACGGGCCCTTATACAAACATCATCACTCAGATTTTTTTTTTTATATCGAAAAACATTTTCATATAAAAATTCAAAGCTTTGAAGCTTTAAAATATCAGAGAATAACATTTCGTATATAAATGTATTATTTAAGAAACAGAGAGACTGGATCAAGGGTGTGAATACTTTGGCAAGGCTCTGCGTGCAAAACAAATAGTGTTTTATTTATTTGCCCGGAGGAGTTCTGTATAAAGCTATGTTCACACAGTCCGGACCAGATCTGCAAATGCAGTGCGTTTGTGACGCATTTTTAAGGCAGGTTTTTTGTAGCTTAAAATGGGCTTCCAGGTGCAATTAATTGTGTTTGCGTGCGTTTCCATGTGTTCCAGACCAGAGAAAATGAGACGAGCAGTATTTTTTTTTGTCGGGACCCGAACCGACTGCGCCGCTGTGAACAGAGCCCAGAAATACCATAGGGATACATTGGGATGCTTTTTTGGTCCGTGAACAAACTGTTCTGGTCTGGACATGGTGTGAACAAGCCCTTAAAGGGTACAACACATTGCAGGAGTTGTTTAAGGTTATTGCTGTATAAAATAGTTTTAGAAAGCCAGAACTTACTTTGAGTGCTAAACTCTACAGTTATTCTTGAATCTGCATAGTGTACATCGTACTGCATTTTCTCAGCCTCTTGCAAGAGCCCTGGCTTCCTGCGCTGAGGAAGCGCAGATCCTTCTGGCCCTGGAAGGCATGTTGTACAGGTTGGTATAACTAAACTGGCAGCTGCAAGACTAGGAAGTTACATGCTTTAAAAGAATGTAGAAGAGGCGTTTACCTTGCAACAAATAAAACTGTATATAAGCCACAAAAAATATCCTTTGGGTGATGAGGAACTGCAAGTCCCAGCATACCGTAATATTTGTTATTATGTAATCAGTAGACATTCATTGAAGACTACAGTTTGTGTATTTTGGATGTTGTGTTGTGTCCCACCACCTAATACGTTAATTCACCAGGTTAAATTCTAGAATGAGTGAGCATGAAAGCTGTTCTAGCCTGTGCCCGGTCACATCTTGCCAATCTGTGTCAGAGACACTGATCGAAAGTGGTATAAGCCTATGTGGCATATGTTGTAAGCTGCTGTTTATAACAACCAAATTCTATTTTCCACATGATCCCTGGTGGCTGATATGGTGGGTTTAGTTTTGATTTTGCACCTATTTTCATAAACTAATACAAGAGCAATAAATGCCTGGCATGGGATCTCAGAGGGAGTGGTGATCTCGCCCCTTTATATCATGAGTGCTTTGTCCTAAGCCCAAGCATTGCATCATGGGAGGAGGTTACATGCTCCTTCATACCTAAAAGCACCAGTACTTTGCAGTGACCACAGAAGGAAGAGCAGCAGCGGAGTGCAGGAGAGGGGAGTATGGGTTGGGTGGAGGGCAGGTTTACACAGACCCTGTCACTGTGTCCTAAATGGGAACGGTGACCGTGTCCAAGTAGGCAAGAGCTGGGTTTTGTAACCAGAATGCTCAGTAATATCAGGTGCCCCATTTCAGGAATGGCCACAATAGCAGTGTTGTGAGCCTTTGTGTTCTTCCTACAAAGCCAAAAAAGTCACTCTGACTCCACTTCAAATTATAGTCAATCTTCTTTATTGATCATAGTAGTGTCACATTGCTAAGCAATGTTTCTGAACCATGTGGTCCCTTCTTCGGCCAAACAAAAGTGTTTTTTTTTTACTTTATTGTTTGCCTTAAGAAGGGACCACATGGTTCCAAAACGTCGCTTAGCAATGTGACACTACCATGGTCAATAAAGACTGACTATAATTTGAAGTGGAGTGACTTTTTGACTAGTTACATTTGATTGGAAGAGGCATCTGTAGTCACTCCAGCAGCCGCCCGACTCTTGTGGGATTTCCGATCAGGAGTGCAATGGGATCTACTATGTATTGAACTTCCTACAAAGCCTTCATCCTTCACAATATGTCACTGTGGCTTCATTAGGCTACTATATGACCAAATACACAGTGGGCAAGTGGAGGAACAAGCATTTCAACCAGTCAGTATGGTCTGGCACAGAGAGGGTGGTTATAATCAGGAATTCACTTTACTGGCCATATTAACAATACAGGGGGAAAAAAGGTCTCCGTTAAGGAATTAGGCTAGCAATTCTCTATTAAAAAATGACACTAATTTTAAGATTCATAATGTATACATTTTTGGCAGCCCAGGACGTAGTCAAAGAACTAAATTCTGATTTGAAGGCTGAGTGGTAATATATTATTCATTGCAGGATGCCAAAAACTGAATATTTGTGAGATTATGCATAAATAACTAAGAACCCTACATACAGAAAAGCAGAGTCTTGCAATTAGGAATATATCTATATGAAATCTGCCCTAACTCCTATCAGTTTGACCCTGACTGTAAACAACCCGCATTGCGAAAAGGCCTACCATCATTTCTTTCTGTATTTCAATATGGGTACAGCTGTCTGAATGAGGCCAGACAATTTGAGAAGCTAGCCCTATAGACCATGCCTAAAGAAAAAGTATTTGCCAAAATAGAAAGTTAGCATACCTTCTCTCCTTGCCTCTCGCTCTTTGCGTCTCTCTTCTGCTCTCCTCTCTCTTTCTTTAGCCTCCCTTTGTTCTTTCAGCTGTTCTCTTGTTTTCCTCTCACGCTCTCTATTTCGTTCCAGTTGTTCCAGTCGATCCCTAAAAATATTAAATCAACCTCTAAAAAATTTGATATTCACAGTTAGACAAAAAAAGGTAAACGTTACACTGCACGGACTAGCACCAGAAAACACAATACACAGAAACAGCAAATCATGTGAAGACCACACAGTGGCATGTACGTTGAAATAATGGGATTTTGTTTTCACCATAAAATCCTTTTCTCGGAGTCCACTGATGGACACAGCTCTTAAGAATTCGGATATGTAGGGTTATGCTGCTGCCTCAAGGAAAAATGGACACCAGGCAAACAAAAAATTAAAAGCCTGCCACTTTAAGGACATAACCGCTCCCACCTCACACCTGCCAATTCTAGCAAGCAGTATATAAGGAAATAAGGGGAGGGTGCTGTGTCCTCCGAGAAAAGGATTTTATGGTAAGAACAAAATCCTTATTTCTCGTGTCCATTGAGGGACACCATTCTTAAGAATTCTTAATTTAATTAATTCTTAAGAATTCTGATACATAGGAATATTCAAAAGCAGTTCAAAACAGAGGGGCAGGCACCATTAACACCAGAAGAACCAGTTCAACAAAGTTTATAAAACTTTGCAAAAGTGTGAACAGAAGACCAAGTTGGGGCCTTGCACATTTGAGTAGCAGAAGCTTGATTTTGAAACGCCCAAGAAGTACATATTGCCCTAATAGCGTGAGACGAAACAGGAAAAGGAGGTACCTTGCCCGCCAAACTCATAAGCTTGAATGACAACCTGACGAATCCACAATAGTGGATCTAGAAGCCAAGTAACCTTTTCTAGGACCTTCTGGAAGAATAAAGAATCTGAACATAGAAAAAGAAGCTGTGGCACAACAAACAATGAAGAGAAGGTTCCTTAGGATGAACAGAACGGAGAAAGTGAAGGTAAAACAACGTCTTCATTTAAATGAGAAGCTGAAACTGCCTTGGATAAAAAGGAAGCCTACTGTCTCAAAACAACCTCGTCATCAAATATGGTTTTCTACAAGACAAAGCGGACAGCTCGCAAACCCTTCGAGCTGAGGTGGTTACAAGAAAAGCAACCTTTTGGGATAACAAAGACAAAGAAATGCCTTGGCTAGGTTCAAAAGGAGGTTTATGTAGAACAGATAAAATCAATTTCAAAGTCCCAGAGAGGAAGACTGAACAGGAGGAGCTACACTGTTAACTCCCTCAAAAAAAAGTACGGATCAAGGCGTTAGAGGATGTTGAAAAAGGACCTACAAGGCAGATATCTAACCCTTTATGGTACTTAAAGCTAAAAGTTAAATCAACCCCCAGTTGAAGAAAAGACAAAATTCACGATATAGAAAAAGCGCGTGGGGAAAACCTCCGAGAACTACCACCAAAGGAGTAAAAAACTTTCCACGTGCAGTGATAAATTTTACGAGTAGAAGACCTTCGAGCCTTAAGCCTAGCCAGAGCTCAAAGATTCTGAAATTTCTGTGTCTTATAACACTTAGGTTTCAACTGCCAGCGATGGAGAAGCCAGGTGGAAGATTGGATCCAGAGACAACAGATCTGGTCGATTTGGAAGAAGCCAGGGAATGTCTGCCAGCAGATGAACCAGGTCTGCATAACACAACCTGCAACGTCAATCTGGAGCGACGAGAATAATTGAAATTCCTTTGATCCTGAAAACCAGACGAGGCAACAGCGTCAGTGGAGGAAAAGCAAACATTAGCGTGTACTGATCCCAGAGAGCTACCAAGGCATCCGCTGTTGGATCCCTCGCTCTGGAAACAGATCTGTTCACCTTTTTGTTGTGAAGAAGCTAGAAGATCTACAGCCGGCATTACCCAGCGCTACCAAAGTTGTTGAAACACCTCTGGATGGGGAGACCATTCTACTGGATCCAGACGTTGTCTGCTGAGAAAGTCCGCCTGACCGTTTTCTACTCCTGGAATGTTCTCCGCTGAAACAAGAAGATCCGCTCAAGCCAAGATCGAATGAACTTCCGCTGACACACTTCTGGCGATTGAGGTAGGCCACTGCTGTGGCATTATCCAAATGAATCGGAACTGGACAACCATTCAGAAGACGGGTCCAGTGAAACAAGACCAAGCGAATCGGACATTCCAGGACATTTATCGGAAGTTTGGATTCCTCCAGAGATCAACAACCCTGAACAGAAAGATGGAGGGCTGCAACTAACGATTATTTTCATAATCGATTAGTTGGCGGATAATTTTTTCGATCAGCTAAAACAAATTAATCAAATACCATCTTTTATTTAAAATGAAATACACAAAATGGAGTGTTACAAACAAAGTTTATTTCAGAATAAAATTACATGCACATTTTTTGAAATCGCACCACACTAGAACGCAGCTTTGCAGTACCGTGCATTCCAGTGTGGCCGATCACACTGTGGGCGGAGGTGCATTTGGGGTGCCATTGAAATGAATGGCACCACAACCTACATCCTGCAGCAGAATGTCAGGTCGAAAAAAAAAAAAAACTTTTCCCACGTTTTTAAAATATTTTTTTCTGTTTTCGTTGTATGTGCACGTTTGTGGCGTCTGCGGACTTTACACTTTTTTGGGGGTATTTTTTTTATTTTATTGCTATCACATGGAGGGGCTCGCAAGCCCCCTATGTGATAGCACATTGGAGGTGACAGGTTCTCTTTAAGGTGACATTAGGGGTCTATTATCACCTTTCCACTTCACTGAGGAATGACAGCTGCCTGCTGAGGCAGCTGAATGTAAACACAGCAGGCAGAGGTTGGGAGCAACAGCCTGCCTGTTATTGGCTATTTTAAATTGCAATAGCCAATAGCAGGCTGGCCATTGCACCCACCCACTGCCTGCTATCAATCAGCAGAGGAGGGAACTGAAGCAGAAAGTTCTCCTTCAGGTCCTCCTCTGCTGTTTGACAGCAGGCAGTGGGCGGGTGCAATGGCTATTGTTCCCAGCCGCTGGATGGGAGACATGACACCGGGGGAGGGGGCACGGGGAGCATTGGAGCTACGGGGGCAATAGAGGAGGCACGTCGCACATCAGCGGGGGAATGAAGGGGCACAGCAGAGGGGAAATGCAGGGGCACATCGGACTCTACTCCGCGCTGGGTGCAGCGGTCTGTGTTCCCTCTGATGGAAGGGGACACGGAACGCAGCATGCATCGACTCCCAACGAAAAAGAGAATGAATGAGCAGAGCAGTGGCGGGGGGGGGCGTTCAATTAATCGGAATCAACTAATTGATAATGAGAATCGTTGACAAGGATTCTCATCTATTAAACTGATTCGTTCTTGCAGCCTTAGCCATATGATACACAGCCCCATCCCATAAGACTGGCCTCCTTCATGACAATCTTCGAATCCATGGTAAGTGATGACTTTCCCATTTTCAACACAGGCGACGTCAAACACCATGACAGAGACATCCTGGCAGGGACAGGATGAGCCCCAAAACATTAGTGCAAGTTCTCAGAGAGGATCAGTGACGGAACCAAAGTGACCGGACTTGATCCCACAACTTCAATACTTTGTTCTGAGGAGGGAACACCTTTTGCTTGAAAGGTATCCAACAGAAGACCCAAGTACTCCAAGTGATGTGACGGAACCAGGGACAATTGCTAGATGTTCAGAATCCACCTGAAGATCTCTAAGGTCCGCAGCATTGTTGTGAAATTGGGCTTCAAAGTCAGAAGAGACTATTCTAGAAGTAAAAGGTCATCTAAGTATCTGTTACTCGGAATGTCCTTTGCGACAAAATAATCCCAGAACCAGGGCAAGATCTTTTGTAAAAATTAGGGATGCACCGATACAGGTTTTTCGGTATCGATAGTCATATTAAGGAAGCCAGGTGGCCTTTAATGACTTGCCCACCCAGCTTCCTGATTAGCCGGGCGGCATGTAATGACTCGCCGACTGGTTTCCGGATTAGCTGGGAAGCCGTCGCCAGGTGACGAGGAAGCATGGAGCCGGCTTTCTGGCCAATCAGGAGTCGGGCCTTTAATGACTCATGGCCTGGCTTCCCTTCCAATAAGGAAGCCTGCTCCATGCTCCCTCGTCACCAGGTAACGAGGAAGCATGGAGCCGGCTTTCTGGTCAATCGGGGAGCCGGGGTAATGACCACGAGTCGTTACCCACCGCCTGACTTCCTGATTGGCTTATTGGCCAGGAAGCAAGCTCCGTGCTCCCTAGTGACGTGTAATGACTAGCTGCCCGTCTTCCGTATACCGGAAGTTTAGGGAGCATTTGGGCAAGTACTAGTATCGGTGCATCCCTAGTAAAAACCTTTGGAGCCAAAGCCAACCTGAAGGGAAGAGCCACAAATTGATAATGGGGGGCACCTACCAGAAAACGAAGGAAACGCTGGTGAGCTGGAAATACAGGAATGTGCATATACGAATCCTTTATGTGAAACCAAAACATTTCCTCGTCGAAGAGGGGAGGCAGCCGACCGAATGGATTCCATCCGAAATTTGTAAATATGTACAAACGCATTAAGTGCTTTTAAATCCAGAAACGGGTAAAGGCCTCCATTTGGATTGGGAACCAGAAACAGATTTGAGTAAAACCCTTTAAAATGCTCTGTGCAGGATCGGGAACAGTGACACCCTGATCCATTAATGGTGTGAAAAAGCTGTCCGACGCTGCCGAGACAAAAAGTGGACTTTTCTGAAGTCTTGGAAGATATGGATTGCCAAGGATGTCTAGAGGGTCTCCAAGGCTTGGAATTGTCAGATGTCTTGAGATTGGGAAGGAAATCCGTTTGGAGGAATTTAAGGAACATTTTAAAGATGGAAAAGAAGGAGCAGGCTTACGACGTTGATCTCTATTCTGCATCTGAGGCAAGTGCTCACTTTTATTCCCGTAGCCGATTTAATAATAGTATCCAGTGAATCCCCAAAAAGTCGCTTGTCTACAAAGGGTACACGCAAAAGTTATTAATTTTTTTACATTGGGGTTTTGCCGACCAGCACTTAAGCCAGAAAGCTCTGTGACTCTGAACGCAAGATACAGACACCTAAGGCAACAGATGACAAGCATCAAGAACCGCATCACATATGAAATGCGAAGTGACAGTCATCTGATCAACATGATCGATAAAATGTGGATCAACTCCAGAAGAAGTCGCCTGATCACCACGAAGAGATTTCGTCCAAGTGATATTTTTGTAAAAAGAGAAGAAAAATTAGGGATGCACCGATACCATTTTTTCAAGTACAAGTACTTTCCGATAACAATTATCGATACTTTTTCTTAAAAGGACATGTGACATTTTTTCTAAAACAATACAGACTAATAATTTTAGGGGAGTTACTTTATAATTATGAAGAACTGCAACGTAATCCATGAATCCAATAATTTTAATCAAAAATGTATTTAACTGTGCTAACAAGGGCTTATCATTGGTCAGTGCGGTCACCTGACTGATGTAATTTGTGAGTGAAATTAAAAATCCATAGTGCAGGGCTGCACTGGACAGCAGTATGGGGTACACATAGTACACCAGTACCAGCGGAGGGGAAGAACCGTTTGCCAAAAGGCAAGTATAGCGGCGAGTGCCAGATTTAGACACGCAGTTCCATTTTCCCAAATTACTTGGGAAAGTGAACTTACCCTTCAATGTGCATTGTGTGCGTGTTAGAGAGCGCTGCTGCCCCACTATCACAATATGGCACACAGTGGAATGAGGGCAGCACTCAGCACACACACACAATGCCCTACGCATGCGTTTATTTGCACGGTGGTGGTGGGGGGGGGGGTTGGTTTTTATTGATTTGTATTTATTTTATAAATTTTGTTTTTAACTTTTATCACTTTTTTTACCTTTTTCACATTTTGATTTCATTATTTTTTTAAAATGTTTTTTGCATTTTTATTACTTTTATTTTTTTATCACTTTTAAAAAAAACAAAAATTTAACTTAACTTTATTGATATCACACAGGGGCTTTTTATCACTTTTTTACTTTATTGTTTTGGTTTATTTTTTTCCCCTTTTTATTTTATTATTTAATCCTATTTAACTTTTTTTTTTTTGGTTTTCACTTAACTTTATTGATATCACACAGGGGATAACAATCCCCTATATGATTACATTCGGAGGTGACAGGTTCTTTTTATGAGCCTGCCCTCCAGTACAGAAAACTGAGCACAGCATTGTGCTTTATCTTCTGTAGAGCTCAGGGTGTGACAGCCGACACAGGAAGGGCTGTGAATACAGCGCTCCTGTCACTAATTACACACAGCAGAGCGGAGAATGGACGTGGGGGGGACGAACCAGCAGGCTGCTCTACAACTGATCCGGGTGGATCACTTGTACTAAACGAGCAGCCCGATGTTTTTTAAAGTTTAAAGCGCCGGCATCGGCGCTATGTATCGGGGCATTTTCACAAGTACTCGTGAAAATGCCCTGTATCGGCACCGATACTAGTATTGGTATCAGTGCATCCCTAAAAAGAATGCTTACTGGAGATATGTTTATTACACGGCCTTTAAAGTGTAACTTCACCTTTAGTGCTGTTACAGTTACTGGGGTGCACCCTCCCCCCCCTCCAAATGATATACTCACCTTTCCACGGTCCGTTGAGACCTTGGCTGTGCATCCTCCTCAGCACCGGACAACCTATCCTCATAATCTTCTCCAATGAGTTCCGCACATGCATGCCGCAACTTCCTTTCAATCCTATGGAGAGTTTGAAGTACAAATTGGACTGAATTGTTGCTGTCTACATTACATATGGTTGAAGCATGGACTTTGTTATGATCCCACTTGGTCTGACTGGTTAAAGGACAACTGCCCCCTTGTTTTAAAAATCAATATTGTAACGAGCCCAGCACACATATTCATCACAAACAAACGCTAAACCTTTTATCTGCATAAACTAGTTTTATCATGATCTGCCTAACTTAAATCTGTCTCTAAATTCAGCAAAAATGGTGGCCACTTACATTATCACTCACCATACAGGCTCCTGGAGGAATAAGTACACAGGGAGGTCTAATCTTGACCACTTCAAGTCCCAGCATTCAATGAACCCAAGGAAACTCAACCAAGGAATTGGCTTATATGTGGACACGGGACAAAGTGGGGGGCCAACTGTCTTAAACATTAACAAACTCTTGCTTAGTAGATAATGTGAACTTCAACCGAGTGTAATGCCAGAGACAAGTGTAACAACCTGCAAAGGTTGAATGCTGCTAAAACTTCTCAGAGTGTCCACCAATCAACTAACAGGAAGGCGGGACAAACAGATGGGCGAGTTTCCTCAATGCATTGAAAGCTGGGACTTGTAGTGCTTATGATACACACACACAGTTTAAAATTGAGGCAGATTTACTTTAAACAAGGCAAATTCTATCGCCAACTGCCTTCCAGCGATGATATATATCTTAACATCCTACAACAGACACATACCAGCTACATGTTGTATTTATCTTTCATGCCTAGCAATGTTGCCAGGATGCCCCCTGCTATATCTGATTATTCTTCTAGAGACAACAGAAAGTATCAGTGCCATGGCAGGGAAACAGGATCTTGCAGAGATATTTCTCCACAGCAGGCTCAAAAGTCCTCTGACTTTGCACAAAAACTGCGGCAGGAGTTCAAGGTAGATTAAGATCCTTAAACAGGTAAGCTCCCCAGCCATTTTCACTTGTTTTTTTAAAACGCAATAATGTAAAAAAAAAAAAATACAAACAAAGCATTTCTTACAGCTTGACCAGTAATATTAATTTTGTAATTCAATTTTAATTAATATTCATTTTAGTCTCCAATTTATTTTAGGTCAAAACATGGTCAAGCTATTTACATTTAAGGTGTTTTTACAATTTGGAACTGTTTAAGGTTTACCCTTCAAAAAAATGAATAAAATTTAACCGAAAAATATTCAACAGTAAACAAAAAAAAAGCTAAAAGGCGAGCAGGGAAAGGAAGGGGTTAATTAGGAATTGTTAAGGAAAAAATCAGCAAGACTTAAAAGAAAAAAAAAAATAATGTTCATCTAGCCAAACTGTTGTCTAAGAGAATTCCCCTTACAATACTTCATGTCTTTGGCCTTCCTTTATGCCCTGGCATACATTTTCATATAATCTGCTTTGCCCCACACAACAGTCCAGTCTCTCTTACCTTTCTCTTCTGGAATGCTCTCTGGCCAGCTCTCTTCTCTTCTGCCTCTCCCGATCACGGCGTACTTTATCTTGTTCTTCCCGGTGTCTTTTCCGCCTCTCATGCTCTCTGTCCTTCTCCTTCACCCGACCATATTTTCCTTTTCAATGACAAATGACATAACTGTATCGGTCTCTATATAATACCAGCGAGCACACATTCATCTGCTACACACACATTTTCTGCAAACTCGGGCATGAATCAAATACTTTTTTTTATTGCTTTAAAGCAGGATGTCAACTCCCCTGATTACCATACAAAGCAGAAGCTGGGCTTCTAATTATTTAGCCTTTTGTTAAGACAGTGTTCAAATCTAGTTTACAACTGATCCTCATCTCCCTCAGGCCCCCTCCCTGAAATGACAGAGAATGGAACTTCAGTTTTTGAGAAAATGTAAGCAACTATTTTTCTGCTATGTAAAAGGAAACATATGAGGAATATAAAGAAGGTATTATCCCAATTTGGCTGCAAAAGTGAAAATACACTTTAAGAAGAAAGTTCTATGTTAAGCCTTAAAACTATTTTCTTAAAAGTAAAGATGTATGTATCCAAAACTTTTTTTTAGTTGTGGATGGACTAGTGAAGTATTGCAACCCAAGTTTATATTGCTGTTTGTGTCCCACTGGCTAGACACCACCTCTTTATTTGTCCTGGTGACCATTGTTTCCAGTACAGAAAGTTATGGCAGACACAAAATTTTAGAGTTGCCACAGGAAAAAGGACAGGGGAACCTTCAAATAGGGGCACCTGTTCAGAGTAACCACAGGAAAAAAGACAGGGAAACCTTGGGGGGGAACTTGTTGGTATGACAGCCTTAGAGGGGATTCCTCTTTATCAAGAGGAAGACTTCCTGTTGATTCTCCAGAACAGGATATGAGGGGAAATCTCCCCAATGAGTCACACACAGTAAAAAACTGACACATTTTAACCCTTCCTTACTCCGTCCAAAACTAAAGCAGAAAATTTTGGCTATAGATATATTAAGCACCTACACCCCAGAAAATCAGCAAGTAACCAAACTATAACGTACCTCCAGCTCCTTCGGCAGAGTGGCTGCGGTGTCGGCGCTTCTCTTTCCTCTTCTCATCCTTTCTGTGGTGGGATTTTTCTTTCCGGGAAACTTGTTGTGGTGGTTTAATAGCAAGTGAATCATCCTCCTCGCCTCTGGAAAAACATATTTAAAGAAATATTTTAATTGCTGAAACCTTTACAACAGCGTATGGCTGAGATATGTATTTAGTCCTGAATTTGGGTTCTCCTTTAATTAACATGGATAATGGCAAAGAAAGACACACCTGTCTTCCATCGAGTCCTCTCGTCTGTAAGGTGAATTCCGAATAGTGATCTCCATCTTCTGATCTCTCAGCTCTCCTTCCTCCAAGGAATCTCTCTTGGAATCTCGGTCATCAGCCTAACCAATGGATGATAAGAAAGAAATTACAAGCGTATACGTATGTATAAATAGACCTTTCCTCACAAACTTCAGAATGATCAGAACCTATACTATCGATCAAAACTAGAATTTCCACTAAGAGCACATAGCCTGCTCAAGACTCAAATGTAGCCGAGTCCCTTAACCCCCTTGGGATTATTCCTTTTGGACCTAGCACTGCATCCTATTTCATATGCCCTGAGAACTTCAGATTCAATTGAATATTGCCCTTCCAGTTAGGGCACAATGGTCTTCTGAGTAACCACAGCAGTGTGTAAGCCCACAGCCATAGGACAAATCTCCCCTGCTATAATGCAGCTACCCTCTTCCGCTGTGGTTCAACACACCTCCTCCCCCTGCTGCAATTTAGAGCTAGAGCCCTCCAATTAGCAAGGAGTGTGATCTTGGAGTAGAGGGCTGTAGCTCTGACAGACTAGAGGCGTGCTGTACTACAGTGGAGAGGAAAGCCACATTGGTGGAGGCGAGTTATTTCACTATGGTTGTGGACTTCTGTACTACCTATATGACCGGTAAGACTGCTCACTTACCGTTATACTGAATCAGAAAGTTTCAGTCTAGGGTTCAACTGGGCTTTAAGTTAGTACTGAAACAATTCAGCACAGCGGGAAAGTGGGTGAAAGGAATTGCTATTTATTTGCAAGCTGTAGTTTAAAACTACATGCGCTATATGGCTTGTGGAAGCTGCCCAGCCCTGATAGAGGTTGTTGTCATACTTTGACATCATTCAGATCTGATTTATGAAGCACAGGGCAAAAGGCTTACATTTCTATGTTTAGAATCTGCTTTCTCTTCTTGTTCTTTCCGCCTCTTTTTTTCTTGCAAAATCTCATCCAGTGTTTTTACCTTCCAGCTGTCTTTTTCATCCCCCATTTGGAGTAGATCAGTCTGCAAAACAAAAGAATGTGGTAAGCTTTTGCTCTGAATATATATTTTTTTGAAAAGACAAAAGCATGCATCGCATTACAAATTTGATACCCGAGATGCCTCAGAATAAACACAAAGCAAAGATAACAGGAAAGAAGAACACTTTAGAAAATCATTGATTTTAAACTAGCCGTACATGGCTCGAATCAGCAGGAAACTCCCGACATTCGAGTCGTGGGTGGACATGTCAGAGCCACCCAGATCAGCAAAAGTTGATTTCAAAATCAACTGAGCCGGATGGAAAAATTGACTGAGCCAAATCAAAAATTCTTGGCCAAACAGTGAATGTGTCCTATCAGATGCATAAGTTTGAATTTAATAATGCAACCTAAAGAAATAAAAGTGCCTTTGCAGCCCACAGCAAAAAAATGTTTTCCCTTTAAAGGGAAATCTTCACTTTTAGTAAGCTGTCCTTTAAATGTTTAACTCACCCCCTCTAGTGGCACCAACCTACCAAAATAAATACCTTTAGCCCCACTCCTGAGTTACCTCACTGTGCAGCTGGGCCAGAAAAGTCTCAGCCGGCTTTGAATTTGTGCTGCTTGCCCCATTCATTCCTGTTGCTGAGCCCTACTCTTCTGAATGGCTGGGGGGTCACCATTTTGCATGGACCAGCTATAGGAATGAAAGGGCCAACAGTCTGCTTATGAAGCAGGAGCTGGACATGGCCAGGACATTTTTTTTTTTTTTGCAAAGGCTGTATTGTACCGGCCAGGGCTGTAAGAACTCAGGAGTGGCATGGAGGTTAATACTTTTTGTAGATGATTGTCACCCATGGTGGTAAAAGATAAGTTGTTCTTTAAAGGAAACAGACTGGAGTGACTAACTGGACTCTGGATTGGATATACTCATAGCTTAGTTCAGAGCGGAGACAAGCTGCTATTTATTATACCAGCCCGTTGTGGATAGCCCATTCTGTGTGCCAGCTATGGATCATGGACGGTATTACACAGCCACACTCTGAAGTCAGTGGTGATAGTTATTCTAGCAGTTTAGCAGCCTAGATTCTAGAGTTTAGCCTTAGAGGTGTCTTCTCTTTGCTTTTACTCACAGATAAGTGTCACCTATAATCTTGTTAATTGAAATTCGAAACAGAGTCTTTGAGCACTGGACGCACAGTACACCTACACTGTGAAAGCAAAGTGTTTCAGTTGTATGCGTCACTTGCAACGCTACAAGGCCTTTGGTGCTGACTCTCCTATAGATAGCTGTCATAGGAACCAGCCATGCAGCACTCAAAGGAGAATTATGGGGAGATTGAAATACACTCCTCCCCATAAATAGATCCGAGGTGTGACACTGAAGCTGGAACTGAGCGATCACATACCGCTGATTGCCCAGTTTGCGATTCTCTCCCTGCAGAGAGTGGTGCCTGTCAATCACAGCTCCCCCCTTCCGCGCTGACTGGAGTGATGGATTGGGGGAGGGGGCGAGCACAGCTGGCTCTAGAGGCAGAGCCAGCTGTCAATCATACCTGATTGCTCAGTTCTCGATCCTCTCCCTGCAGAGTGGTGACTGTCAGTCACCACTCCCCACCCCGTTTCTCCAGCTCTGATTGGAGGAACAGACAGGGGAGGGGGCAGGCAGAGCCAGCTGTCAATCAGCCAACGGGGTGGATCTCGACAGTATTGTCAGGATCCTTCCTGGCTGTATGTAGCGTGGCTCTGTGCTGCCACCATATAGCAGGCAATAGCCTGCTATATGCTGAGTTTTGGTTCACATGAGGACATAAGTAAATGTGCTCCTGTGACCCTAAAGAGAACTATGGTCAAAAAAAGTTGGGCCATAGTTCTCTTTTAAGGCTCCCTTCTCATAAGCTCATCAGAAGGGGATCCGTGCATGCTGTGACACCCATATCCCTCCATCCTGCAATGGAGGAAAGAACAAACTGCTGGACCCGGTCTACAGGGTCTGCCTGAAAAACTGACAGGCGGACCCAATCAGACCGCCCATATGAAAGGGGCCTTAACCACTTGGAAATAATCACAATTCTT
Organism: Nanorana parkeri; assembly: GCF_000935625.1. Lineage (NCBI taxonomy): Eukaryota > Metazoa > Chordata > Amphibia > Anura > Dicroglossidae > Nanorana > Nanorana parkeri. The sequence goes on along the minus strand of NW_017307494.1, from coordinate 447,160 downwards.
TGTCTTGTGCATGCAATCAATGCAAAGTCCATATTCTCAGAGGCCACTGCTTATGTGCAGATCTTTGCCAATTTATCTCCTGCAGAAACAATCATATTCTGCACCAGTGTGCCTATTTGGTGTGGACCTTATACCCAGTTGGTGTAGACCTTATACCCAGTTTGCGACTATTTGGTGCGCCCCTTACGCCTGGTATGCACATATTTGCTGTGGACCTCATAACTAGTTTGCGCCTACTTGCTGCAGACCTTCTGCCCACTTTGTGCCATACTTGCATTCAAGTATTAGTAATCTAGTGCCATATTACAGAACCCCGAATACCAGAGGGGACATTTATTAAGCACATTAGAAACACAGATGCAAATCAGGCAACTTCTGACTTGGCAAAGTCTCTGCTACAGGTTTACAGTGTAATTACGAGTTGTGCGTCTGAATTCCCAGACAGTCAACATGGACAGAATTGCAAGGCCTGTGACAGGTTTGTTCCTGAAGACAAGACAGATCTTCACCCCAAACAGACGCATGATTAAGAAGTGGTCGGGTTCAGGTTTTATTCCGTTGCAGTGTGACTTTCCAGTCCCTAAGGGAGGAATTACTCAACCTTGTAATAAATCTGTTGCATGATGCACCTCACGTCTGTTCAGCATCGCCTTGCTGTGCGGATGTATTGAAAACGTTTTTCCAGAGTGTAACAGATCCCGGCAGTGACTCAGATCTACAGCGCTGCTGTGTGATTGGCAGGCATCGGCGGCAAGACTCTGCTGTAGGGATTGGCTGTGATTGTTTTTAGTTTTGGTAGAATGAGGGGACATGCCACAAGGGACGGTCAGAGGCTGAAGAAAGACTACAAGAGATGGTCAAAGACTGGAGACATACTACTGGAGATGGTCAAAGACTGGAGACATACTACTGGAGATGGTCAAAGACTGGAGACATACTACTGGAGATGGTCAAAGACTGGAGACATACTACTGGAGATGGGGAAAGACTGGAGACATACTACTGGAGATGGGGAAAACATAGGCGATGTTAGAGGCTGAGGACATATTACATGAGACTGCTAGAGATCATTACTATTATAAAATGTAATACTTTAAAAAAAAAAAACCAAAGCCGTGAAAAGGGTTGGATAGCACATAAATTATGTTGGTGTAAAAACCCCAAACCTTCTGCTACTAGAACCCAGTCTAAACAATGTTGTTAATTGTATCTTTGTGCTTCTTAAAATGTCTAAATAAACAATTAAAAAACATTTGTTGTAGATATTTTTTTCCTTCATTGGCCTGAGATCCAAAACACAGGGCCCAATAAGCGCTAAAGGGTCACAGGTTGGGCCTCTGGAGCTGAGGGAATCCACCCTGACGTGGCTCAGGTCGGTAGTAGTGATTATGAGATCTGGAAGCCATTTATAGTTATTTCCGGTCTGTGCTAACCAGAAACACCGCAATACAGTTTCAGGTATACAAAGAATATGAACCTTCTTCGTCACCCAACGGTACGTTTGCCGCTATGGACCGACACCACACACGGCTGAGGAGGAGACAGCCTGAGCGGTCTATGGCGGGAGCGCCCCCTCCTAAACACCGGTCACGTGGTGTAGCAAACCCCCCTCGCCCGCCTTCCACACGGATAAGGCCAATGTAAAGACCCGGTTTACATAGCTTCTAAAACACAACTTACCCCTCTTATAAGAACGATTTCCTCCCAGCCCGCCTAGCTCCGGTCACAGCGTTCCAGCTGCGTACAGGGAAGCCTCCCGGCTCACAAACCGCGCGTCACTTCCGGCGCGGCTCAGTTCGATGGTCAGGCAGTTCCTAGTTGTTGTTCGTAATAGAACAATAAAGTTTATTCAAACTGTCGGCGGCGAGCAGCGTGCAGCCCTTGCTATGGATGAAAATGCACAAGCCAGTGGCACATGGCAGTCTGGTTTCTTCACAGACCAGCTTATGTTTTGAAATACTGTTGAATTTAAAGCACACTTTGCTTTATTGGTAAAGTGTATTTATAGCCAAAACCTATTTTTTGTAGTTTTGGATAGAGGGGAGTGGGGGTGCGGCCCACACCAGGTGACACCAAAATGACTGCCTGTCATTATGGTGTCACCTCCTCTGAAAAGCCAGCCACTCAGTCAGTACAAGTAGCGCTGTAGTCATTATCCAGATCATCATCCTTAGCAGAGACCCAGAAATTTGTCCAGCAAGAGTCCGCAATCCCCAGCGCGCACACACTGGACGCGTCTGTCCCCAGAGATCAACTTATCTGCTGCCATCCCTAGGGTTGCCACATTCCGGGTTTCATGGCAGCTGAAACCTGGACACATGATGTCAGGCAGATGGGCAATCAAAATGAAGATAGGGGCTACTGCCCCCCTCCCACTGAGAATAGTCTCGACTTTGAGCGTTCAGTTTTGCTGAATGAAATGGTGGCCCCCCTAGCAATCCCCTCACCCAGAGGCATAACTAGAAACCACAGGGCCCAGGTCCAAGAAGGGCCCTCCGGGCAATGTCAGCGCCTCATCAGTTACTGGGGCCGAGTCCTCTTCCTTTTTTCTTAATATGAAGCCCATGTACAATAACTGTAAGGTGTATCATAGGAGACATTGACTGACCCATGAGAATTAAAGGTGAACTCCGGCCTTACCTTCAGTCTTGCACTGTTGTACAAGCTGCCCCCTGATTTCTAGCTTCCTCTGATTTCACTGCACACTGGGAGCTTCTCACAATGTGCATTAGAACCTGCAGCAAGTCAGATAGAGCTTGTGTCATTTCCTGACTGGAGGACATCTAGTATCATGTAGCTCTATTCCTCTCCAGCCTTACTGTCCCTGGCCCGCCCCTTTTATTCATTGGACTTCAGTTCATTTAGTCATGGAAGTGGAGCATCAAATGTGGGCATTACCAGGGCTAGTCTGTATGCACATGAAGCCTGCCTAAGCATGCCCACTTCTCCAGAATGACACACACCCATGAAGACATTTTGATATTTCCATAATTCCTAGAGCCAGCTCACCGCTTGCATCCTGGCTCAGATTTCTTCAGAGCTGTACTGAGGCAGGTGCTGTAATGTTTTCAGGAAGCTATGCACAACACCCTGCTGGCCCCTCCCACCAGCCATGATCTGCCTGCTTTGCATAGAGAAAGAGACCCAGTGATGAGATTGCTAGGTCTAAAGCAGTTATTCTCAACCTGTGTAATCTCAGGACCCACATTTGTACTTGGTCATTAAGTCGCACTGCAATACCGCATGTTCCGGTGTGGGGGCGATTGAACTGTGGGTGGGAGATGGGGATGAATGGCAATGCAACGCACCAGAACACATAGTAGGTGTGATTGCGTGGTACAGTGTGTTAATGGAACAGGATTGCTCGATGACAGAACTGTACTAGTGTGAACGGGCCCCGAGTGGATCCTCAGCCTGGGGTCCAGTGTGGGCTGCTGTGCTGTGACGGAGCTCCCTCCATATGTGCATCGCTTGTACAGCTCCCTTGCATGCCCTGTAGAGGTGTCGGGAGCCAGAATGTGACGTCAGTCCGGTCCAGGCACCTGAGGGAGCTGTAAACGATGCACGTTTGGATGGAGCTCCCTCGCGGCAATACCCCCCAGCCCGCCCCACCTCAAGTTGACACTCGGCACTGGGCAGCATATTTTGAATGGCTGCTTGGTGTTGAGAACTGACATTGCTGTGCTAGGGGGAGGCTGAGAAGTCTCTCACCTAGCACAGTGGAAGGCACGCGGCAACCCACTTAACACAGGGTCACGACCCACCAGTTGAGAACCAAGGGTCTAAAATGAGGTATGCAATGAGAACAGAAAGGTTTTATTTGAAAGGTTTACTAGCATGGAGGTAGGGTTGCCACCTGTCCCGGATTCAATTGGACAGTCCGGGTTTTGAGTCCTGTATGTGCTGTGTCTGAGTTTCAGCTAGTCTGAAACCCGGAAACAGCACATGCAGGACTCAAAACCCAGACTGTCCAATTGAATCCGGGACAGGTGGCAACCCTACATGGAGGTGAAGAGGGAGGAAGAAATCAGAAAAGGCAAAATATAAGCAAACTAAGCTTCAGCTTTAAAATATTTCATGGGGTAGGTCATGTCAATTTTGTTGAGATCAGCCCTGTTTGAAGAGAGGGATCCTTCGAGCTTTGAGCATTATAAATATTTTAATTTGTGGGCTTAAAAAAAAAAAAAAAAATAACCAAAATGCATTAAATATAACAATAGTCACATTTATTTGTACAAGGCAACTTAAACAACAGTGAGGCCCACAGACCTCGACAAGCAGATGTAAGAAGTAGATAAGTGAAATTTAACATAAAACTATATTTTAAAGACAACGTTCCACATGTGTATATCTTCTCCAATGTCTTACATAAATAAAATATATTAAAACCAGAACTGTACACCGGAATATGGAAAAGAGAAGAGAACTTAAAAACCAAGTCCACCCAAAAACAGATTTCACTTTGAGGTGAACCCATTAGTGTCTCATATTCTTAGTATGCTCACAGACAGGTAGATATTTCTCCAGAGGACGAGGGCAATGGGGATAGATCTGTCCATCCACACAAGACCCGAACCAGCTCTGGGAACCACTATGATCCTCACCCAACACCAGCAGTGGTACACACATGGTTCTTTTGGGCTTTTTGTTGCTATGTGGTGAATGGGCCCATACTATAAATGTCACTAAACAATATCAAGCACCTCTAACTGCCTGGTCCACTTATAGTCCCCTAGTAATACCAAAACAACCCGGCAATGGCATTGATGCTGCAAATCAAGAGCTTTGTTTGCTTTTACTGCTGTCTATGACCAAGTCTCGATAGAGGGAAATAAGGGACATAAGTCTTTACTCTGACCTCCCAAACAAAAGACTTATAAAAGTGGACTAACAGGTGTCACACTCTTCCTGTTGCGTCCACATAATTTAGCAGATACAAATAACAAAAAAAGTAGTGTACTGTACCTTTGACCTTAACAACAAAGACTTTCTACATTCACATCTACACTTTATGTGCGATATGGTATTCCTGCAGCAGGAATCCCAAATCTGTTGCTTACAAGCGGTAGCGGTCACCCACTAAGGAAACACTGCTCCTCCACGGCTCAGAGAGGGAATGAACCGGGTGCTTGCCGCTGGGAGCACATCCTCGCTCCAGTATGAGCCCATACAAGCAGAAGAAAAGCTGGTCACACAGTGGATTATGCTGTAATAGTTTATGGAAGCTGGTGTCCCACCCAAGGTCGCCCATTCAAGTTAATGATGGGGTAACAGTGGGCGCATTCGAAAGCGACAGAACGCTGGCACACCACATGTGATATGATTACATGCAGTTAGGAAGCAATCACTATCCCGCAACGCATCAATTGTGCATCTAGGGATAGTGATTGATTCCTAACCACATGTAATCGTATCACATACGATTACATGGCGGTGTGCCGGCATTCTTCCGCTGTCACCGCGATCATTGACTACGGGTGACAGCTGCTGATTGTAGATGGCAGATTTGGGATCCCTGCTGCAGGAAATTGCAAACTTCCGACGCAGCAATACCAAATCGCATCTAAAGTGCAGATATGAATATAGCCTTAGAGTTACAGTTACAGTGGGCACATTTCTTTAGTGGCGCCCATGAGAGAAGCAAGATGGTGGATTATTCAACTTGCTGGGTTAATTTTGGGTGGACTGGTGAATTACTGGATGGTATCGCTGAAAGGGAAAAATGGTCATTTTATTGGCAGAACAGAAATATTTGATTACTTGCAAAATTAACGTAATTCTTTATTACTATGGCAATAAGCGAACATGACTGATGATTTGTGAGTGGTCAAAACCTCTGTTAGTTTAGTACAGGTTTCCTTATAGCAGAATTGAATTATGCTTAAAAACTTTACATGACAACTAAATTGTACTGTACTTGGTCCACCTTTGGCTCTTTAGATCAATTACAAAAAGCAAAGCCCTACTCCTGCTTCTTACAAGTAAGTCGTCTTTTGGAAAGGGTTCATGTATTACTCCAAGAGTCATCTCTACGCGTCATCTGTAAAATAACATTTTGTGATTGGTTGTCAAAGCTTTAAAGCAGTGATAAGAGTAGGTTTAACAAACACATGACAGACAATTGAAGGAGAACTCCAGCCTAAACCATTTTATTTGCAAACATACAGGAGGTCAGAAATTGTCAGTAAGCCAACATCATGATCAGTTTCTATTACTAAATTGTCAGGATTGAACACAAAATTACAAACAAATATTGAAAAAAAAAATAAGTTACGGTAAGTAACAACATGAAGCCCTAAGCAATTGCAGGACTTGGCACATTTAGGAGGATGAACAGTAGATTCCATAGGTCTACTGGTAAAGTAGAAAACCCCTTCCATGGATGGTATGCACCCATTTCTAGAGACAAGTTAGGTAAAAACAAAACAAGAGAATGCTGCAAGACATTAATCAATATCTGCAAAAATCTCCTAGTCTTTGAAAGGAATCATAACGTTACTTTGCTTTCAGTAAAATAATCCATAGTGGTTCCACTAAAACTGTACAGAACCAGGTCCAGGCCAATGGGAATTAATAGCAGATCCAACACTGGCTTTAACACTGGGCTGAAAAATGCAACCAACATATAAAAAAAAAAAAAAAAGTGACATTTACAGTCCTTGTAATGATAACTACTTCTGAAATTGCTACGAGGGTCCACAGCACAGCTCAACTCTGGTTCTCAAGGCTCACCATGGGAAATGTCTCAAGTGTCCCTGCTGCTTTTGACAAATGAACCTGATCCTATGGAGCCTCTCCGTCATTACCCAAACCAGCGTTATGTTGCCGAGTTGCTACTCCCTTGCCAGCTATTAAGTAGTAGCAGTGTTATGGGCAATGGAGGTCCATCCTACAAGCTGAATCTGCTGGCAAGGTGTCACCAGTGACAGAAATGTCCATGTGACATGGCCCAAACAGTAGGGATGCACCGATACCAAGTACTGTACTCAGTACAAGTACGGATACTTTTCCAGCTCCAAGATTAGACTAGAGAAAAACTCAAAAGTTAGGAGGTAGCTGTCATTTGTAAGGAGCACACGGAGCTCCTGGGATTTGTACATCTCTGTTTTAATGTATGATTATATATAAATAAAGGGATGCACCGATACAATTTTTGCAAGTACAAGTACTGATACTTGCCCAAGTACTCACAGATACAAGTACTGATCCATTTTTGTTTATTGTCTTGTGACAGTTTTTCTAAAACAATACAGACTAATGATTTCTAGACAGAGGTGGAGCACCAGAGCCGGGTCCCAGCTGCAACCCTGGTAGTTCTCATGAAAATGCCAAGTATTGGCACTGGTATCTGTGCATTCCTACCAAACAATGTAAGTTTTTCACCTCTCTTTAAAGAAGCACAAGTGTATAATTAGTGCTATTCGCTTAGGGCTATGTTACACATGGCAAAAGCATCACTATAAAGACCACTTATCAACTCCTATGGTGTCACTCTCTTGCTGGTTAGTGTGGCATGGCCTTAAAGAGGAACATTACCCATATCTTTGAAATGACAACAAAGACACCTGTAGAAATGTCTAGTAATGACATCTACAAACAGATATTTATAGATCATTTCCGGCTTTTTATTTTTTGCATACCTTAATTTTCTTTTGCTCCCCACTCTTCTCACAGTGTCCATTTTTACTAAGAGCAGATGAATCCATCTCCCTTTAATTCCTGGAACTCTGACACATGTGACCATGCACATCTCCAGGAGGAAAATGCCTTTCCCTGAGATCTTGTGAGATTACCCAGCAATGCACTGTGATGTAACCTTCCCAGGATTCAAAGTTTGGGCATAGGCTGCATCACTAATGTCAAAGGGGATCAGGAAGAGGAAAAAAAAGTAAAAGTAAAAGAGAAATATGTTTGTTTAATTATTGAATGTAAGGTGATTGATGAAGAACCAGAGCTGAGCCCCGCCTGTCTCCAATACTGACATCTAAACACAAAGAATGCAGAACTGTAAAAACTTATTTTCCATTACTGTGAAACGGAAAATGTATAATTATTTACAAGTAATAGAATGTATGGCTGATGTGCTGAGTATAGTAACCCACAGAAAACACATTTTACAGTCTATTACAGTGAACGCTTTGATGAAACAAAAATTAACAAAATAGACTTCTGGACAGTGGCTTCACCCACAGAAGACGATGACAACTAGCCGACAATCTCAAATATGGCTTCTCTTTAGTTAAAGTGACACTAAACTCAGCAGATAAATCTTAAAAATACATTTAAGTACCTATGAACAAAAATGTGTCTTATTTGTGTATCACTCGGCTGTAGAACCTCCAATCATCTCTGAATTGGTGCTGACACTGTCCTTCCTTCTGGAGAGGGAATACTTTTGTTCCCCGTGGTTCCTGTGTGTGTTGTATAGTAGTCACCGCTCCAAGCTCGCTCCTGTGATGGACTACAATCTCATGTTTAGTTTACTAATTTGTATTGAGATTGTAGTCCATCACAGGAGTGAGCTTGGAGCATTGACTACTTTACAACACACACAGGGACCATGGAGAACAAAAGTAGCCGCCCTCCAGAAGGAAGGACAGTGTCAGCACCAATTCAGAGATGATTGGAGGATCTACAGCCGAGTGATTTACAAATAAGATACATTTTTGTCATTGGTTAAGGTACTTGAATGTATTTTTAGGATTTAGTGCCACTTTAATCATTTGGCTCTGTCTATTGTGGTCTGCTGTTATTCATAGCTGAGAATTGTCAATAGATGTAGCAGAAATCAGGCAACGCAAGTCAAAAGCAAAAGAGAGAAAGCACACAATTCTGCCATTTTCTCCCTCAACTCTCCCCTCTCAAATCCAGCCCATGCAGGAAACTTGCCGAGAAGTAATTAGTGCACATAACAGTATATAATGCACATTTTGTAATAACTGATTATTTTAGTTGGAGCTTTCCTATAGTTCATGGGCTTTCTGGAGCAATAACCAAAGGACAACAATTCATTATTAGGATTCAAGTAATTACTTTCCCTCTCTTGCAAGGCAAAATCGATAGCTCTCTCACAATTCAATGCAGCATCACAGTAAACACTACCACAGATTAGGAATAGGTGTTCTACAAAAGGCTTTAACCACAGTTCATAAAAATAGATAGATTTCTGTACAATCCACAGGAGAAAATGACACTGCCATCAACAAGATACCGTCATTAAAGGTTCATTTTGAAGTAGTCTGTGTTGAGCCACCCAAGCAAGACCTGCCAAAAGGAGTCATCTTGTTTCGTAACTTTGCAGCTACCAGAACCATGAAGGTTATAAAACAGTGAAGAATGGCAGCCCGGGAAGAATACATTCCCAGTGAACAGATCCAGGTAGTGTATTTTAAATAAAGGCAACTAAATGGCATGATAGATTTTAAGGCAATTGTTATATTTACTTTGATTTGGAGGCTCCGATAGTATGACTATAGGTGTCATAGCTTCCATAGATATACCATGTACACGATTTCTGCCTTCTAAGTGCACATTTTTACGTGAAGGACTGATGGGGTTTCTCCACCACTATGGTATGGGATTGAACCCAGGCAATTATTCAGTGACGTCATACGGATAGACCTGTAGAGCCAGGGACTTCAACTATCTATTACACTTAGTGGTTACTGAAAAAGGGGATTAACGTCAAGTGTATGTATACCCCAACAATAAAGTTTCCTTATTTGCACTCTTTTGGTCCATTAAAAATGCCATTGAAAGCATTTTGGTATCTGAAAAGTGCAAAAAAAAAAAGTAGATCTAACAAAAAATTCAGAGTGGTCCTATGTTCTGTGCGCACTTTGTGTTGTCTTGGAGAAGCTCATGTCTGTCCTGGAGGGAGGCTGCACATTTCCATCTGCGTGTATATAAATGAGAAGAACGTGCTTCTGCAATGCGAATGCATTTAGCTTCACAGCCCTGGAATCAGCGCAAGGTTTGAGTCTCCTGCAGTTGGACTAATTTTCATACATGTGGCAAGGCTTTACTTCTACTCAGAAAAGGGTATGAAGACAGAATCAGGCACTGGGCATTTAAAGACAACTATGGGGTAAGTGTTTTTCCCCATAGCTCTCTTTAGGGTCACGGGAGGACATGTACTATCCTCCTCCCGTGACCCAAAGCTCAGTAGCCCGCGATATACTGAGAGCGCCGCAGCCAGGACGGATCCCGACAATACTGTCGAGATCCAGCTGCGTGAGTGATAGCTGGCTCTGCCTATCTAGAGGCAGAGCCAGCTGTGCCCGCCCCTCTCCCCTGTCCGTTCCTCCACTCAGCGCTGGAGGATTGGAAAGGGGGAATCTCTGCGAGGAACGGTGACTGACAGTCACTGCTCACTGCAGGGAGACGATTGGGAAGTGAGCGGATCGCTGCATGTTTCTGCTCACTTTCCAATTGATAGAGGCGACCTGTGACAGCTTCTTTGTCACAGGAAGGCTCTAAATATGAGGTTGAGTGGAAATCCCTCACCTCATAGTTCTCCTTTAAGTACATCACAGGCCCATGAGAACCTCTTCCCCTTATATAAAGGATTTCATTGCGAAACACAGGAGTTGGGCAAATTATTGAATCACCTAGCACTTTTTCTGCTGGATTGGAAGAGCCATAACGAATCTGCCCAAATGACTCAACTGACACATTATTTTCACAAGAAATGGAAAGTGCTTCTATCACATTGCTCAAGAGTTATTTATTCCAAACTTACTTTCCTGACATAATCTATTACAAATGCTTCTTAACAACTTTAGATATAATATGCCCTATAAAAGAGAATTCCACAAATTAATGAAATCCTATGGTTAGCTGGGGTCCCTCTGAGTACAGTACTTGGTGGACTACAGCCCGGTCAGTGAAATACAGTGGTTATGGCAAACATACAAACCTATCTATATATTGGTCACTTAGCAATCCAGCTTGCATTAGCTGGCATGTGGACGGGTCCCTACTTACGTCAATGGCTTCCGCACTCGCATTTGCTGCTGTAAGGTGGCCTTAATAAACTGTGCAAAAAAACAGTAACAATGTGTACAGTACAGCAGTCCAATAACCAGACAGATTTTAGCTTAAAGCCAAATTAAACTAAGTTTAAATGAGCTAAATACATTCCTGGTGCAATAAAACCAAGGCTGTGCCAAGTCTTGAGGTCTATTTCCTTAAACAATCAGCCACAGCCTGAGTAGAAAAGCCTGTTCCCTGCCAACATGCTGCAAACTTGGAGCTTTGTTCTAAACAGGCAAGCAGTGATCTCTTTGAAGAGGTCCGGCACGTACCCTGCGGAGTCAGAGCATGAACTCTCCAATCAGCAGGGAGCATGAGCTCTGCTTTTTGCAAAGCAACTAGTCTGACTTAGTTTGGGATGGGGGGGAAGCGGGGGGTTTCAGACCTCTGCAATGAGACCACTGCTATCCCACAGAGAGCAAGGGTCCTACTCTGCAGCTGCTGGCAGGACACAGTTTTTTCTACTCAGGCTGTGGCTGCTTCAGAGAGAAGATAGATGAACTATAATACAATGAACACCTCATCTGCAGAAGAATCTAGAATTTATTTAGCCGATTTAAACTAAAGATTAAATTGAGCTTTCCTGAAGTCACAGCAGGAAAATATGCATTGTGCTAGGCTGCAGTAGGTTACCAAACTTTAAAGACAGCCTTACTGAATAAATAATAGTGGCCGGTCCTAGGCTACTAGGTCTTCATACATCTGTCTGTATGGTCTACACTTAAACACCAACTTACCTTTACCTATTTTTTTTTAAATCTATAATCTGACAAACAAGCTCAGATAATATCTATAAATTCCAGGCCGGGGGCACCACCTATGGTACAAACAATCTTCAGGGAGTCCAAAAAGCAGCTCTGTGAGGCAAGTAAAGACAGCCTTATGTAAAAAAAAACTGCTAAAGAAGAACTCTGGGCAGAATAAAACCTAACTCTTGCAGTGGGGCTACCCCCACACTGCAAGGGTTAAGTGCTTGTTTTATCGAGGGTCTAAAATATCAAAGATGTACTCCCCCGAACTTCAGTCCCGTCTGGCTGCCAGACCAATCCCCTGCAGCCTCTCCGATGATGGAATGTCCCCCACCGTGCTCACGTCTAATACAGTGTATTAAATGTGATGATTCAGTGATCCTTAGACCGCCAGAGAAGTGGGGGAGAGAGGCTGCAGGGACTGTTCTAGCAACCAGATGGGATCGAAGTTTGGGCGAGTATATCTTTGTTATTTTAGACCCTAGACCAAAACTTAGCGGTGGTAGCCCCATTGCAAGGGCTAAGCTCTACTCTGTCAGCAGTTCTTCTTTAAAGTTTTGTTCAAAAGAAGGCTTGTTCAAAAGGCTTGTTCAAAAGAATTAGGATCCTAAGAAATCTCAAACATCTCTGATGGTTTAGTTGGTTAGTTGGTGTCTAACAGTCTTTAGACCTTCCAGTTTCTGTTTAAGGAATTAATATTCTATATTTGCTTATAGTGAATGTGAGCTTTGTCTATGCGGGGCAATAGATTCACTCAACTGCCCTACTCCCTCCCCCCGCAAAATATATTCACCTTTTGTCTTCTACCCCATTCGCACAGCAGATCAAAATGAAAAAGCCCTGGGTAAGCGCCTAGTCGATCTGGTTGATTCTTGCACCAAGATAAAGAACTCACCCCTGCACCGTCCCATGGGACAGTGCTCAAGCGTGGCAATTAGGCTCTCAGACCACTTGTGGTATTGGAGGTAGGGGTTAAAAGCAAGCACACCTATACACAAATGTTACCCTTCATGCTTAGCCCTTGGGCTCAAAGCTCTGGCTAGGAAATGGCCTGCGCACTGCCCCTTAAAAGTACAAGTGGTAATGTGCTATGTAGGTATAGCATGAAATAGGTAGGGATTGATATAAGAGTTGGGGCTTCATTTCACCCTGACAAAATCGACTTAAAATCCTAAGCATTGGGAATGCTCTCCTTCACTACCCGTCTCCTTGCAAGCATTTTTTTTTCTACTGCAGTCAAGGGGAGATGAACTGAAAATGAACAGACTGCATGTAACCTGATCCCAGAATACCTCATTCCTGCTCTTCGCAGGCTGTAATCTCTTGGCACCGGTTCTCCTTTTCTCTCCCCGTGAATGTTTTAAACTGTATCAGTGAAAAGGCAAGCAGCAAATGAGCCCAGTAACTGTCAGGTGTGGAGAGCTCAGTGAAAAAAATGGCCAATTACATGTGTCTGGCTCCAAAAGTGCACTTTAACCTGACCATTCCTGCTTCAATTCGAGATGTTATGGTCCCCTATTTTCAAGTCTTAAAACAAAAATACTTCACTCGTGGACGGCTGATGGACGTGGTCATGTCAAGTAGCCCAGTAACACAAGGAGAGTAGAGAGCAGTCAGCCTCCTTCATTTCAGGGGCAGTAACTATGTTTTATCCTTTTCTACTTTCCATGAGATTTCTGCTCTTGTCCCATGAGTGGCTCGGCATCCTCCGAGTTAGCTAGCACAGTCATCAGGCGGATGGTTTCTCGTTGGTGCTGTCTAGCCTTGTTGTAGAGCATGACGCCGATTATCACCAGGACAGTCCCAATGGCTGAAAGGCTGGTAATCCTATTACCGAACACAATAATACTGAGCCAGATAGAAAGTGCGTGTTTCACAGTGCTGGCGACACTGAAATTACAAGAAAGTAAGAGATGAGTCAAACAAATCACACAATTCTTCACTCCAGACACACAGCGAAATAAACAGATCAAATACACATATGGGAGCTGTTTCATGTATATTGCTGTCCATCCAGTGATGGGATTTACACAGCCTTGTCTGGCAGGGCAGGACACCCAAATTTTCTTGGCTGCAGTTAAAGCATAACTAAAGGAAAAACTTTTTTTTTTTTTTACAATTTAGGTAGAGCAGTGAGGGGTAAGAAGCCCGGTCAGGTTTGTATTGCTGTCTGTGTCCCATTAGGCAGATTTACTCTCTGATAGTACTGATCACCAGCATCACCGAGAATAAAAGCAAAGGGAAAGGCAACATTTTGTGTTGCCACCCACAGGAATTTCATTCATGGGGAGATCTTCCAACGGGGACACTTGTTCCTGTGACAACTGTCTAAGATGGGATTTTCCTCCCGTTGGAAAAACATACTCTCAATTCCTGTTGTGTCTACAGGACAGGAAGTGAAGGGTAATTTCCCTAACGAGACACAGGTGGCAAAATAAAAGGCGGATAGTGGTTTTAAGACAACGGTGCCGTTACTAAGTATTTGGGCAAGTTCTCGTACTCGCCCAAATGCTCTGATACTCACCTCTGATACTAGAACTTCTGGTCAGAGGGAGATCTCCCTCTGACTGGCAGTGCCAAGGGAGCATGGAGCCGGCTTCCTTTCCAATCTAAGCAGCCTGGCTAAGCAGCCTGGCTTCCTAACCACTCAGGAAGCCGGGCGGCACGTAATGACCTGCCTCCAGGCTTCTTGATTGGTCAGGAAGCCAAGCTGCCTAGGAACAAGTGAAGCTGACTTCTTAGCCAATCAGGAAGCGGGTCATGATGTGCCGCCCGGCTTCCTGATTGGCTAGGAATTGGCTTGTTGGTAGGCAGCCTTGTATCCTAACCAATCAGGAAGTCGGCCGGCACATCATGACTCGCCGCCCGACAGCCTGATTGGTCAGGAAGCCAGTCAGCCTCTGAAGCAGCTCTTCTTTCTCTACAACACCGGCCTCAGGGGCAATCAGGAACCCGAGCGACGGGTCATGTTTTGCCACCCGACTTCCTGATAATCGGGACACATGGCACCCGTACTCAGTATTGGTGAGAATTGAGAAAAAATATATCAGTGCCCGTACTTGATACCAAAAAAAATCGGTATCAGTATCCCTAGTTTTAACCCTCCCCTGCTATATCCAAAATGAAAAGAAACAAAAAAAAAGTCTGGTCTTTAGATATACTTTAAGCAACCCTTACCGATCGTGTCCCTTGCCCAGCTTGTGACTATTGATGACCTTGCTCAAAACTGTGACCGCCACGCTTCCCTTCTGGTCCAATTTGTGGTAGCAGCTTCGGCGGGGCCATTCCCTGCCCCTTTGTTATATGTAACTGGGGGATGGGGAATGCACTTCGGAGGAGAGCGTGGAGTCACAGTTCTGAGTGGGATTGGGTGAACTGAGCAAACTGGGTTTACACAAAGCATAGGCTCATCACTACTTGTGACTAGACAATGAATGGTGAAGCAGAACATCAATGACCTCAACTCTCTGTCCTTTCCTCCTTTCCGCCTGATCCTTGTTAGCACACGAGCACTACAGCACAACTGACTGGCTTACTTGTGCTGTTTTTCCCTGGTCTGAGAACTGCTGTAGGGGGATTGTGAGATGCTGATATACTTATAAAGCATACATTTAACAATGTATTCACTAATACAAAGCTACATTAATTGTGTCATTATATCTGCCTGAAGTTTAGCTTTAAACTTTTACTAGAACAAAGTTATGGCAGAATAAGGACATTTGATTTACTGAGTGTTCTACACACATTACGGCTGGACAAGCACGGTAGCCATTGCTTCCCAAAAATTACAGCTGGCGCTTTCCTAGGATGCTACTCTTTGCATGAGCCTTTCCCTTTCTCTTTTTTCCTCTTTTCTGGCCTTTTCACTTTCCTCCTCCTCCTCTGCTCTTCACCGTTAGCTTTTTCTCTTTCTCTCTTTTGTCCACGTGCACCATATTGTGTAGTAGCCTGAGGACAGCCCAAGGTATATGCTCTGTTATCCCCCTTTTGGGGTTTTATGCCTTCATGGGCACCCCTGCATATACCTACTGCGGGGTTCTTGTAATTCTGCAAAGTATTTATTTGTATAGTATATTGTACTGAGTGTTACGGCTCTGATGTTCTGGCCAGCTCTACCTTGACTGCTATGCTCTTTTGCTGTGTTTTTTTTTTATTATTAAAGTTTATGGAACAAAAAAAAGACAGCTGGCCCCTAAATTTACATAATTAGTCAGGTTGAAAAAAAACACATGTCCATCGAGTTCAACCTATAGAGATATGAAAGGAAAAAAAAAAGCCTAATAATTTGTATTTTCTTAATGAGGTTTTCTCTAGTTGTTGACAATGGAGCTGGCTCCTCAAAAAAATCCTGCTGGCTCCTGGATTGGACAGACTGCCTCCTTTGTACACCTTTGTCACTAAAGAAAGCGCTAGTTCAGAATGCACAAACTGCATACTGTCTAGTCCTTGACCTACTTTCTGCTCCCCTTAGCATACTGCAATGTCTTTCACAGTCTCCCCCATCTCCTCCTTCTGTGAAAGTGTTGCATTGTAGAAGAAACAATGGGCACATATCCATTGGGAATTGGGAAGCACAGTGGCTTATCAGATAGCATGTCTGCCTTGCAGCACTGGGGGATCCCGGTTCGAATCCCGGTCAGGACGCTCTCTGCAAGAAGTTTGCATGTTCTCCCTGTGTCTGTGTGGGTTTGCTCTGGGTATTTTGCATTCCTCCCACACTCCAAAGACATGCTGGAAGGTTAATTGGCTCCTCTCCAAGTTGGCCCTCTATGTATGCATGCGAGATAGAGACCTTAGATTGTAAGCTCCTTGAGGGCGGGGACTGATGTGAATGTTCTGTATGTAAAGCGCTGCGTAAATTGTTGGCGCTATATAAATACCTGTAATAAATAAAATAATACCTGAACGTTACTGGAGAGATCTTCCCCATAAGGGCGTATGCTGTGACACTTTGTAGGTGGAATAAGAAACCATCCATAAGTAGTAATACGATGATGTCCCAGCTGTAGCTGAATTTCCTCACATTTTGCCCAATCAGTGGCATATCCTGCAGAGAGACAAGAGATTGAAGTAAGTTTAGTATACGTTTGTATAGAAAATGTCTTCCTTTCCATAAACTTTCAGCACACTCTTTTTTTTTTCTAAACTCAGAAACCTTTATTTTGCCTCCAAAATATCTATACAAAAATCCCCAAAATTCAATTTTGCCTTAACCCTTTCGCTGCCAAGGACGTATGGCATACGGACCTACAAAAGTGCTTGAAAAAATTGCAGAAAATTCAAAAATGGCTTGGCCAGCCGATTTGAAAAATGTTCCGGAGGGCTTGGCAGCGAAAGGGTTAAAGGCACACCCCAGTCAAGGCAGAACATTGTGCCCTGGGATGCATAAGAAAAACACAATCCAACTGCTCTGGGCTTCAGCTGGTTTTACACACAGGTTTCGTACATTAATCCATCCCACTCCCTTAGTCATTTGGGAACCCCTTTTGTAATGTAGGAGATATATTCCCAAACACACCCCATGTGTTTTGGTGCACTGCGGTGCAATTTATTGGGAATGGCACCCACAGCACCTTCATAATGCTCATGGTTGGTGTTCCCTGCAATGCACTGCGATACCATGTAAGCAGCAACTATTTTTCCATGCGTTGATGCCCATTTATTTTGAAACAGCTGCCTAACACACCATGACTCAACACGTGTGCTGCACATGTGTGTTGTGGTGTGAACGGACCCTTGGACCCTCCTTTTGCATTGTAGAAACAGCAATCATATGCAATAACCTATGAAAAACAGAATACAACAGTCAGACAAAGCGCACTTGTCTATCGTGACTAGATCCCACGATATAACTACCCCCACCCCCTATTCAAGTCTAGAGATGCCCCCATAGAAGGAGGACCCAGCGCACAGGCACAGCCAGTGGTGAGGAGGATTACAGCCGCAGGATGTAAACATAACGATAGATGGGGAGTGGACACAGGGTAGTTTAGATCATAGTTCATACTAGGGATGCACCGAAATGAAATACATTTGTCAGGCCGAAACCAAAACTGAAAATTGCTTTTTTTTTTTTTTTTTATATATACAACCCTATTAACATTTTTAAATTATTTTATTAGTTTTTTGGGGGGCTCTAGGGAAATACTAGGGATCCAAACAGACCCCTGATATTTCCCTTTTAAAAACAGAAGAAATAGAGGACACAGAGTCCTCAATTTCTATTTCTGCAGCCCCTGTCCTGAATGAACAGGATTCCTCTATGCTGTTCCTGTGCATTCATAAATTGAGGAGGAAGTATCAGTTACTATGTCCAAAATCATGAATGAACAGGAAGTGATGTAGAGCACTTCCTGTTCATTCATAGCTGGGGACAAAGTAAGCTTACTATGTCCTCAGTTCTTTACAAACACTTAGCAATGAGTACTGATCGCTGTGTGTTTGTGCTCCACTCTCCATCCTGACTGCTCCGCCTGTCACAGGAGGCCTGTCACACTGCGGGGTGCTTGCAGCTGGATCAGCTCTGTGTCCCCCTCCGATCCCCCACGGCCTCTGCTGACACAGGCGGGGGAGAGCAGCAGGGATAGGGGGGTGGGGGTGGTCGGGACAGACCAGCGCCCAGTGGTGAGGAGAGAATATAGGGATGCACTGCATTTTTAGCTGTTTTGGTAGTATTGGCATTTTGCCCACCATACCATGTTTTGGTGCATTCCTAGTTCATACGCAGGGTGAACAAGTGTTCTTTGTCTTTTACAGTTTATTACATACAGGCCATACCAAAGAAAATTTAACTCACCGAGTATTTACTACCTTATTTGGGGTTTTGTTTCTGCACTTTTTATACTAGCAACTAGGGGTCAGTGTTTGCTATGCAGCTGGACATCAACTACCACTTGTTTAGCTCAGTTAAAGTTGACCTTTACCCACATCTTTAAAATAACAAACACACCTTTAGAATTGTTTAGTGATGACAATCAATCAACAAACACATACTTCTAGATAATTGCCGGCTTTGTATTCTTTGCATACCTTCTCTTTTCTTCCCCAGTCTTCTGACAGTGGCAAGTTAACTAAGGGCAGGTTACTAGCTCTCCCTTTACTTCCTGGATCTCTGGCACATGTGACTAGGACATGTGACCATGCACATCATCTCAGGGGAGGAAAATGCCTTTCCCTGAGATCCTGTGAGATTACAGATGAGATTTACCAGCAATGGTCTGCTGATGTAACCTTCCCAGGATGCAACGCTTGGGCACAATTACATAATTTGTGCCAGAACTGGACCAAGAAGTAGATGAACTCTATTTGTGCCAGAACTGGACCAGGAAGTAGATGAACTCTATTTGTGCCAGAACTGGACCAGGAAGTAGATGAACTCTATTTGTGCAAGAACTGGACCAGGCAGAAGAAGAACGCTATTTGTGCTAGAACTGGACCAGGAAGTAGATGAACTCTATTTGTGCCAAAACTGGACCAGGAAGAAGATGACCTATATTGTGCCAGAACTGGACCAGGAAGAAGATGAACTCTATCTATCCCAGAACTGGACCAGGAAGTAGATGAACTCTATTTGTGCCAAAACTGGACCAGGAAGATGACCTCTATTGTGCCAGAACTGGACCACGAAGAAGATGACCTCTATTTGTGCCAAACCTGGACCAGGAAGAAGATGACCTCTATTTGTGCCAGAACCGGACCAGGAAGAAGATGATCTTTATTTGTGCCAAAACTGGACCAGGAAGTAGATGAACTCTATTTGTAAGTACATGAAAAACAAGTTTAACTAATGAATGCAAGATAATGAGCTGTATGCTGCTGTGATTTTTAGTACAAGGGGCAAAGGTCCGCTTTAGTGATTAGATAAACAAAGGTGATTGTTTCCTTCCCAGGGGGGCAAGTTCAGGTCTTTCCATCATAAAGCAACTGGTACATACAAGTATCCTAATCATTCATTCTGAAGGCGACTTTCTGTATCCAAGAGCATTCATCTGTACATCTAACATTGCAAAAAAAACATTTTGTGTCACCAACACAGAACAAATATGCCGATAAGGAAATATGATTTGTCTTAAAAACACACCCCCTAAATTTCCCGCATGACAGATGTGCTTATAGACATACACCCTTTGTAATTCTAAGGGATTAAAGCTGAACTCCAAACAGATATAAAAAGGTACAAATCAATGTAGCTCTGTATTTATTAATAAAACATTGGGGGGGGGGGGGGGGGGGTTTGATGGTGCATTGAAGGCAATTGCACCACAGCCATGCCCCCCGGCCACATGGTGTGGCGGAGGCAGGAGGGGGGGGGGATTTATCAAAACTGAAGCAGACAAAATCTGGAGCAGATTTGCTCTGTAACCAATCAGCTTCTCTGTCTCATTTCCAAAATCCTACCTGAGCAAACTGAAGAGAGAAGCTGATTGGTTACCATGGGCAACTGCTCCAGATTTTATCTGCTTCACTTTTGAAAAATTCCCCTCTAAGTGTTTTTGGTTTTTTAAAACGTAAGTAGTGTAAACCCCTGAATATGTTGTTGCATCAGCCTCTTGCAGTCCTGCATACAGCAGACCTCAGACTGGGAGTGGGAGAAGCAGCACAAGCAGCCAATTAGTTGTGCTGAAGAACAAGGAGCATGCTAATAGGAGAAGAGAGCAAAGTGACAGAGAAATGAGCTCTTCAGTCTGCTGCTGCTGCTCCTTTCACTGTCTAGTCACAGGCTGGCGGTAGGAAGGGACAAGACATGTAAGTGTTCCTGAACTGCAGCAAAGAGAAATCCGGTCTCCTACCTTGCCAGATGGGGCTGTGCTGTGTTGTGGAGCTGTGTAATTATCAGAACTGGATGGACAAAGCTACAAATCCTTTGATAAATAAAACAACCCCCATTTATGAATTTCACCTTTAGCTATTATAGTACTAGCCTGCTATTGTGACCCTCCGTTATGGTTTTTGGGTCTGGTCCCCCGCTCCTCTGGGAAGCCCGGGACCACGGCACATAGTGTCAGGATGGAGAGCGGGAGCAGACTGAGGAACGTCCAGTCTGCATTGAAGTGCAGCTACTGGTGTGAATGCAGCCTAAATGGTGCACCCTGGTACAGATACGGCCTCACTGTGTTTCGGACCCCGGCTCAATTAACATTTTATTCATCGGACCACCTTGAATTTGAATTCACTACCCCAGTCATAAAAAACAAAATGGATATGGCACACTTCTGTGGGATGGACACACTCCAATCTAGTGGCTGCTATAGGATGGTGTCTAAAGCTCCTCACTACAGGGAGAGGAGCCTGTATATTATAACCACAAAAACAAAACAAGACGCTGAGGAGCGCAACTACCAAGAGGTGTGTTTATAAACTAAATCTGGCGGTAGATGTACACCAGGTGCATAGGCTCACCCCTGTTCTAAGGTCACACTGCTGTGAAATGTAACAGGAATTGGAGGGATAAATGGGGATGCAAGTAGTTAATGTTCATTAGGTGAAGGAGATGTGGATTAAAAACATCGGGGTGCAGGCTCTTGAAACAGAAATCAAAGTGGTGACAAAGGAATATCAGGAGTGCTACTACCCTGTAGGTGCTGATATCTATAGCAATGTAACGAAAGACTCACAGTTTGGAGTTCCCCTGGTTTCTGGGATGGATCCTGGCTCAAAGGGATGTCTCCAGTGGTGTAAGTGGCAGGTCCGGACAGAATGTGGAACCGCATGGCCACCCACGTACTCGACTGGCCGGGTCGAGCCGCGTCGGCCAAAGACGGAAGAAAAAGGGGGAGGAGCAACTGACGGCTGTGAGGCGCCGTATGTCACCAGTTACTGTCTGGCTCCTGTCTCAGGGGTGTAAGAGTTCCCGTGCGTAAAAGTGATGCGATGTGATGTGATCGAGGGCTATACATGGGTTTAGGGCTCTCGGTAAGATGATGGCTACGCGTTTCGAGGGGTTACCTCTTTATCAAGCCTGGTGACATACGGCACCCGGCGCCTCACAGCCGTCAGTTGCTCCTCCCCCTTTTTCTTCCGTCTTTGGCTGACGCGGCTCGACCCGGCCAGTCGAGTACGTGGGTGGCCATGCGGTTCCACATTCTGTCCGGACCTGCCACTTACACCACTGGAGACATCCCTTTGAGCCAGGATCCATCCCAGAAACCAGGGGAACTCCAAACTGTGAGTCTTTCGTTACATTGCTATAGATATCAGCACCTACAGGGTAGTAGCACTCCTGATATTCCTTTGTCACCACTTTGATTTCTGTTTCAAGGAGCCTGCACCCCGATGTTTTTAATCCACATCTCCTTCACCTAATGAACATTAACTACTTGCATCCCCATTTATCCCTCCAATTCCTGTTACATTTCACAGCAGTGTGACCTTAGAACAGGGGTGAGCCTATGCACCTGGTGTACATCTACCGCCAGATTTAGTTTATAAACACACCTCTTGGTAGTTGCGCTCCTCAGCGTCTTGTTTTGTTTTCTACCCCAGTCATAGATGATAATGAGTTTACATATCAATGTATTACAATCTAGTCATAATGTTTACAGTACAGACAGAGCTTTGATTTGTTTATTCCCTAATAAAGGTCTTGTGTCACAGCCTATTATGTAACTGTTCTCTCTCTTCACACGGATTGAGCAACAACTTGGTTAAACCTGCCCGGCCAGTTTACTAGCAATACATGAAACATATTCCAATACAGAGGACCCGGTCTGTGTTCTAATAAAAGTGTGCAATCAGCAAACGCGGCACTGCAGCCAGGTGACAAAGTCTACTACATGATACCAAAGCTCAAATATTGCTCACTTTTCTGCATTCCGGCCCAACACACATCTGATAAAATAATCTCCATGACGGATCACATTGTCCAAAAGCTCATGATACCAAAGCTCAAATATTGCTCACTTTTCTGCATTCCGGCCCAACACACATCTGAAACTAATCTCCATGACGGATCACATTGCCCAAACCTGCCCGGGACATGGAATACAAGCTGTCCGGTTTACCATCTATAATGCGGCTTGCAACGGCTTGTTCTGCCTGTATCTACATTCAGTAACATGCTGGTATTATTGCTTACAGCCACACAAAAAATTATTACGCAATGAACTGGGTGTGTAAATTATCACTAAAGAAGAAGTCCACGTTTTAGGAAAATTAACCCTTGCAGTGGGGCTGCCCTCGCATTACAAGGGTTAAGTGCTCGTTTTTCTCTGGGGTGAT
>NW_017307494.1:416959-423995 GCF_000935625.1 Nanorana parkeri | reverse complement strand
ACTCACCTGATCCTCAGTCCTAGCTCACCTATCTCCCCCTACGCTCTGGCTCTGCTATGTTCCTTGGCGTCTTCATGTCTAATAGAATCATGTGTCCTGAGAGCACCAGAGCCTGGGGGAGAAGAGGCTGTGGGAACTGGTCTAGTGGCCAGGCGAGATTCAGGATCGGGTAAGTATTTCCTCTTTATTTGAACCCCTAGAGAGAAATGAGCAGTTAACCCTTGCAGTGTTGGAGTAGCCCCACTGCAAGGGTTAAGTGTTCTAAAACCCTGGAGTTATCCTTTAAAAAGCTGCGTTGAAGGGCCGCTGCAAAGTATACAAATCTTACCTTGTAGCATGCTGTCTGCTGCACATAACACCGGGCTTTCATGCATTGAGGGGAGAGAGAGATGTGACTCGAGCGGTGAAATGCTTCACTCCTCCTACTTACTGCCCATTCACAAAAAAAGGTTAATTTTTCTAAAACCTGGAATTCTTCTTTAAAAAGCAGTGTGGAAAGGCTGCAGCAAAGTATACAGATCTTACCTTGCAGCATGCCATCTCCTGCACATAACACTCAGCTTCCAGGCACTGAGGGGAGGGAGAGATGCGATCTGAGCGGTAAAGTGCTCCGGTCACATCACACGCCCCTCCTCACTATCGCCCATTCACAAAAAAAAATATATTTTTTCAAAGAATACAAGGCATTCTGTGATTGGTGGAGGACAAATGATATCACATCCTTGCCCCTTCCTCCAATCACAGAACGCCTTATTCCCTCCTCCAATCACAGAACGCCTTATTCCCTCCTCCAATCACAGAACGCCTTATTCCCTCCTCCAATCACAGAATGCCTTATTTCCTCCTCCAATCACAGAACGCCTTATTCCCTCCTCCAATCACAGAATGCCTTGTATGCTTTGAAAAAATATATTTTTTCAAAGCATACAAGGCATTCTGTGATTGGAGGAGGAAATAAGGCATTCTGTGATTGGAGGAGGAAATAAGGCATTCTGTGATTGGAGGAGGAAATAAGGCATTCTGTGATTGGAGGAGGAAATAAGGCATTCTGTGATTGGAGGAGGAAATAAGGCATTCTGTGATTGGAGGAGGAAATAAGGCATTCTGTGATTGGAGGAGGAAATAAGGCATTCTGTGATTGGAGGAGGAAATAAGGCATTCTGTGATTGGAGGAGGAAATAAGGCATTCTGTGATTGGAGGAGGAAATAAGGCATTCTGTGATTGGAGGAGGAAATAAGGCATTCTGTGATTGGAGGAGGAAATAAGGCATTCTGTGATTGGAGGAGGAAATAAGGCATTCTGTGATTGGAGGAGGAAATAAGGCATTCTGTGATTGGAGGAGGAAATAAGGCATTCTGTGATTGGAGGAGGAAATAAGGCATTCTGTGATTGGAGGAGGAAATAAGGCATTCTGTGATTGGTGGAGGACAAATGATATCACATCCTTGCCCCTTCCTCCAATCACAGAATGCCTAGTTTCCTCCTCCAATCACAGAATGCCTTGTATGCTTTGAAAAAATACAAGACATTTTGTGACTTTCACTACTGGGGTCGCATCTCTCCCTCCCCTCATTGCCTGGAAGGCGAGAGTTATGTGGAGGAGATGGCATGCTGCACGGTAAGATTTCTATACATTGCGGCAGACCTCCGCACATAACACCCAAGTTTATAACAATAATTCACACACCCAGTGCAGTGTGTAAATTATAATTTTTCCTGGAGTGTGGCTTTAACAAATATTTTTTTCTTGAGGCTTAGCAGTACAGGTAATGATAGAAAATCAATCTACATAAGCTGTATAAAGCCAATAGGTTTTCAGATCATATCCACAGAAATACACATTACCTAAAGAAATACCATATCAGATTACAAATCCATATCCGGTTTACTTAAAACTATGAGTACACATTGGTGGGTGTTAGATCAAACAAGTTGTCTGCCCTAGTAAAGTATCCATGTAACTGATGTTATCCTATATTGGTGGTACATGACTTCTGTAATATAGGAGCCTGTAGTCCAAATGTGTATACATTTTCTTCTGTAGGCAGAACATGCCGGTTTGATCAAGATTTAATAC
The DNA here is from genome assembly GCF_000935625.1 of Nanorana parkeri. NCBI lineage: Eukaryota > Metazoa > Chordata > Amphibia > Anura > Dicroglossidae > Nanorana > Nanorana parkeri. The sequence goes on along the minus strand of NW_017307494.1, from coordinate 421,917 downwards.
AACTCAAATTAAAGCTGAAGTCCGGGGATTTTGTTTCAAAAATACCCATGCAGTTGGCTCCTTGTACTGCTTCTTCCTTTCGCACTCCAGCCCAGCTTTACTGGCGCTGCAAGAGGCTGATGCCAGGGCAAAATTAAGATATTTACACTGCTAACATTTAAAAAATACATCCGTTCACATATAAAATGATTGCCGAAAATGATTGATGAAGCTGAATGAATTTGTATGTTTATATCTGCCTAGACTGTCCTCCCTTCTGGAGGGCGGCTACTTTTATACCCCATGGTCCCTGTGTGTGTTGCAAAGTAGTCATCACACCAAGCTCACTCCTGTGATGGACTACAATCTCATGTTTAGTTTACTAATTTGTATTGAGGTTGTAGTCCATCCCGGGAGTGAGCTTGGAGCGGTGACTACTATACAGCACGCACAGGGACCATGGGGAACAAAAGTAGCCCCCCTCCAGAAGGACAGTGTCAGCACCAATTCAGAGATTATTTAAGGATCTACATCCGAGTGATACACAAATAAGATACATTTTTGTTAGTAGTTAAGAGACTTGAATGTATTATTAAGATTTATCTCCGGCGTTTAGTGTTACTTGAACGAAAGATAGATACCCCATGGGGTTGCCAAACTTCGTCCCTCCAGATATTGTGGAACTAGAAGTCCCAAAAGGCATTGCAAGACACTGTTGGGGGAGGAAACAAGGCGTTCTGTGATTGACAGACCTGTGTGCACAGACATGACTCCCAGAGGCATAATAAAATTTGCAGCTTTACAATAGCTGGAGGGCTAAGGTTTGGCTACCCCTGCCCTAAAACATTACATAGTTACATAGTTGGTCAGGTTGAAAAAAAGAAACAAGTCGATCGAGTTCAACCTATAGATATCAGAGAAAGAAAACAAAAATCAACAGAAAAAACTAAAACAGAACGCTATGCTCACAGCTACCCCCCTGTTGATCCAGAGGAAGGCAAAACCCCCCTATAAAGCATGGTTCAATTTGCTCCAACAGGGGAAAAAATTCCTTCCTGATCCCATAAGGCAATCGGATATTCCCTGGATCAACAATCTCTGATGCTTAATATACCTATAAGAACTCAATATCCAGTAATATTCTGTGCATTTAGGAATACATCCAGATTTTTTTTTTAAACAGTTAACTGATCTAGCTAGAACTAGCTCCACATTTTCACGGCTCTAACTGTGAATAATCCTTTCCATATGCAAAGGTTCAACCTCTTTTTCTCCAGACGCAAAGAGTGCCCCCTTGTCCTTTGCAGTGACCTTAAAGTGAATAATTTAGCACCAAGCTCTTTATATGGACCATTTATATATTTATACATGGTGATCATGTCCCCCCCTTAATCGCCTCATCTCCAGAGAGAACAAATTCAGGTCAGTTAATCTTTCCTCATAGCCGAGCTCCTCCATGCCTGTTATGAGTCTACTCGCCCTTTGCTGCACTTTCTCCAGTTCCACAACATCCTTTTTGTGAACTGGTGCACAGGGGCAGGATGATGTCTCTATCTCTGGAGTCTATACCTCTTATAATACAAGGAAGGATGGAGACAGATGAGATCTTACTAATGCTTTGTACAGGGTCAGGATGATGTCTCTATCTCTGGAGTCTAGACCCTACTGTAGAATGTGTTACAGTTCCACTCATCTCTTCTCTCTACACCGATCACTCTGGAAGCCAGTCTTGAGCAAAGTGATGAACGACGATTGTCTGGGAATGAGCCAAACTCAGCAGGCAAGTGCTCACTTGTTGAATAAACAGATCCTAATAACCGTATCTGTGTAGGCAATTATTAATTGAATAGATCTGACTAATGTAGAGATCTAAGCAAGTTCTTGTTTTGCGATGGTCACTGAAGCAGGTGTGACAGTTTAAGAGCTGTAAGAACATACTTTATCATGACTTACCCTTTTCATTTTTGGTTATTAGTGATGAGTTACTTTTCCCAAATGGCATATGACTGCATATTAGGATTTTTGTAATCATGGTAAAATAGTTTTTTCTTGTAGTCTGTTGAAGGATGCAGGAATTGTTAAACCAATAAGAACATCCAAAAGCAGTCCAAATGACAGGTGGGACTTCAGCTCAGACGTGCTCAGTGCTTGGTCATGTGACTGTGCTACCAATCAGCGCTCACCATTTGTGGGCATTAGGCTTAATATTAATTGCATGGCTGCAGTGCAGTGTATAGCGTACAGACTGTACACCGACAGCTGTGGCTGGCTAGTGCTTGCTGTGTAAATGCATGAACCGTGGGGGCAGGGAGAGGTAGCGAAGTGGAGTTGGTAAGTTCATTTTTTCACATTTTGTGAGAAACTGGACCTACCCTTTAAAGTTGAACTCCATACAAGCGGCTAAATACCATTAAAAATACATAGGAACTTGTTTACCTGCCAAAAGATTCAAAATTAGCTTGGGTCAAGAACATACATCCAAACTGCTGATGATTGGATACTAAAGAAGCAGCAGGAAATTAATGATACATCCCTCTGCTCACTACTCCTATCAGCATAGTCACTGATATAAATACACATTTATTTTCACATAATGCTTATACAGTATATTTTTCAACTTACCAGAAATATTTACCACTCACCATTACAAAAATCCATGTTGGGATTAACATGATTACAGCAGCAGCACTGGTGTAAAACTGAAGTTCAGGAGGTCTGTAAATAAAAAAACAACATTATAAACCAAGAAAAGGATGCCTAATGTCCAAACACCTGAGGAATTATACATTCCGAATGTTACACATATCAACTGGAAGCTTGCTTTCATTTTCTAAATGACTGATGACGACTGAATGGTTGCAATAGTTACAACAGGCATTTTATCCACAATGAGACCTCTTTTGCAGACCAGTCTGGTCATAAGGGCAATATACGTAGATTATAGTTTATTAATTTCGACGTACACTGTACGTCGTCAGTCACGAAGGGGTTAATTATAATTTATTAAAGGATCACAGTAAAAAGTTACACTCACTAGACCAGTGATGGCGGACCTTTTTGAACCCGAGTGCCCAAACTGCGACGCAAAATCAATTTATCTCAAAGTGCCAGCGCTGAAAATAAGTTTAATATTGCAGTTTGGGCGCTCGGGTTTAAGAAACGTTCAACATCACTGCCTTACGGCCTTGTACGGCTTTCACGGGGGACCCGAACGTCCCGGATCGCCTCTGTAGTCGGGCCGGTCACAATCAGGCAGCGGCGGTGACCTCTAAACAGGCAGATTAGACGGCCGCTTGCAGGGGCCTCCCGGGGTCCTAGCGAGGAGGAAGCAGCCGTCTAACCTACCTGTTTATTGGCTGCCGCTGCCTAATTGTGACTGGCCCGGATCGCATACCAAGGCGATCCGGGTCAGTCGGATCTATTTCAATTGGTGGTCCCTGAACGCAGTGGTGTATTGGGGCTGCCCTAGGCAAGGCAAAACTCGGGCGCCCCCACCCCCACTAAATTTACCCCACCCCTTCCTGTTTAATACTTTTTGCGTGACCTGTCAGTCGCTGGATACAGTGCAAACACTGTATCCAGCTTTTGACATGTTCCGCTATTAGCATAGCAGGAAAGCTGTGGTCTCAGGGGGGCTTAGCAGGATTTGTGGTGAGCTCTGCAGGCTGCAAAGCCCACCACAGATCCTGCACAGCCCCCCTGAGATCTGGCACAGCCCCCCACAGATCCTGCAGAGACCCCGCAGTCTGCCGGATCTCAGGGGGGCTTTGCAGGATCTGTGGGGGGTTTTGCAGGCTCCAAAGCCCCCCACAGATCCTGCACAGCCCTCCTGAGATCTGGCACAGCCCCCCACAGATCCTGCAGAGACCCCGCAGTCTGCCAGATCTCAGGGGGGCTGTGCAGGATCTGTGGGGGGTTTGCAGGCTGCAAATCTATGTGCATAATCTATGCTGGGCCCTGCCAGCACAGTTCTCCTACCTTACACTGGAAGCCCAGCCTTCACTGCTGCCTCGGCGCCCAATCGTCTCAGCTCGGCCGCTCGACTGGCCCCTTGGCGACGCCTCCTCCATCGCGGTCTCTGCCTTTGCCTCTTCCTTGTGTTCACAGGCCTCTTCCATCTCCCTCTGTCTCCGCCCCGTCTCATGCCGCTCCGTCCCCGTCTCCTCACGTCCTCTCATCTCCGCCTCGATCTCACTCTGTCTCCGGCCCTGTCTCATGCCGCTCAGTCCCCCGTCTCCTCCCATCCTCGCCCCTATCTGCCTCTGTCTCCACCCCCTGCCACTCCGTCCCCCTTCTCCTGCTGCTCGCCGATTTCTCCCCGTCGACATTAGACAGCTCGGCTGCCTTAATGTTTTGGGGACTGAACCTGGGCTCGCGTGCCAGCAGAAAGGGCCTCGCGTGCCCTCCCTGGCACGCGTGGCATAGGTCCGCCACCACTGCACTAGACCATCCAAGCCAGCTTGTACTTAGACCTGTGCCTGAAGGGTTTTCCCCCTCTGCTGCAGCGGTCTAAGCATCCTGGTGTCATCACGTTCTATACACTCTGTATAGACTGTGTATAAATTTGAAGACGCCAGGAGCCGTCCATCTGTGCAGTGGAGGAAGAGATACGCTTCAGTGATCACAGACGCAGGGAGTCGGCTCAGATGGTCTAGTGCAGTGGTTCTCAAGCAGTGTAGCCTCAGGACCCACATTTGTCCTTGGTCATTAAGTCGCGACCCAAGTTGCACTGCAATGGAACACATGACATTGTGGTACCGCGCATTCCGATGAGGGCGATAGAACTGTGGGTGGGAGATGCAATGCACCTCCCACACCAGAAAGCATAGTAGGTGCGATTGCATGGTACAGTGCGTTTATTGCACAGGACTGTGTGATTAACGCACTGTACTAGTGTGAATGGTCCCTCAAAAACACTGACAGACGCACATAACCACAAACACAATCTCACACACAGATGCACACTCCAAAAAAATAAA
>NW_017307494.1:406252-416801 GCF_000935625.1 Nanorana parkeri | reverse complement strand
TATATATCCACCCAGTCTCACTACCTTACCAGAACAGGAGTGGATCCTCAGCGGGGTCCAGTGTGGGCTGCTGTGCTGTGATGGAGCTCCACCCATATGTGCATTGCTTGTACAGTTTCCTTGCACACCCTGTAGAGGTGCCGGGAGCCAGAATGTGATGTCACTCCGGTCCAGGCATCTTTACAGGACACGCAAGGGAGCTGTAAGCATTGCACATATGGATGGAGCTTCCTTGTGCCCATACCCCCAGCCCACCCCACCTCAAGCTGACATTTGGCACCTAGGTGGAGGCTAGGGGGGAAGCTGAGGACCCTCTCACCTAGAAAAGTGGAAGGCACACGGGGTCGCAACCCCCTTTTGGGTCACGACCCACCAGTTGAGAACCAAGGGTCTAGTGAGTATAACTTGCTCTTTGTGTTTTAGCACCCAGACAAAAACGAGCACTTAACCCTTGCAGTACGGGGGTAGCCCCACTGCAAGGGTTCCGAAAAATGTTAAACGGAGTTCCTCTTTAACAATATAAAAACATTACTTTTAAAACGACATTTACATGTTAAAGCTTTTTTTGAGATTCTAGTGATTGGACTTTAAATAGTAAGAGGGCCAGCACTGGTACACATTACATCAGTGAGCAGACTGATAACCTACTAACTCTGGCAAGTTACACTTTGGGGTCTATATGTAAAGATCTAAAAAAAACAAAACAAATCACAGCATTTTCCATTCTGATTTTGGCAGATAACGGGCAACATATCAGGGGTCATCTTTCCATGTATAAAGGTCTAAAACTACATGCAGAGAAACTATTCCTAAAAGGTCCTAAAAGTATGACTCAGAATCACTGTAGATCACCAAAGTAAATGTTTTTAAGGTATTACATTAGGTCAGCGCTGAGCCTCTAAAAAAAAAAAAAAAAAAAAAAAAAAGAATATTTCAAAAAAGTGTGCCCCAAACCTGGAGATATTAGGCCAGCACTACACTCAAACGGGCAAAAAATTCCTTATTAATCTGATAAATGGAGAGGAGTCAATGTAAAAAAAAACATGACCCACCAGTAGCATCAAATGTTGGCGCTTTACTTCACTCTGCTAGATCTACAATATAACCATACTCTGTGTTACTGGATTTTTCTAGAACCCAGTCCACCCTTCTTGGAGAATGTCTGTGGTATAAACACCTTAAGAGCAAAGCCGCTGCTTCTGACACACCTAACAACACATCAACTTAAGGAAGTATGTAAGAAATTCCTTTAGCAGATGCATCTACAACACAAAAACAAAATACTCAAGGATGTGCGCACACCGCTTCTGCTGTTGTCATTATATGTTTGCAGAAAATTCCCTGTAGAATGTTAAGATGACCTGTGTGATCTGACAGCTCTATACGGGGAACACACAACAGTCAAAAAAATTTTATACTCACGAAAATTTGTACTTATCTCCACTGAGAAGCTTCTTTGAAAAGACGTTCTGCAAGCTGGAACAAAACATATTTATTTTCATCAAGTGGCAAATGGTAAATCGATTTTTTCCATTTAATGCCAATTTCTTTAAAAAAAAGTACCTCTGCCGCCCATTACAAAACAATATCCCAAACCGTGCAGAGCAAATATCTAAGAACTGCCATGGTTGTTTCTGAATAAGCATACTCCACATTTCTGCTTTACTTCTTATTGAGTCACTGACTCAGAACAAACATACAGCCAGTGAACATAAATTAAAGGAGAACTATGAGGCTAGTGCTTGTGAGTGACAGCTGTCTCTGCCTCTAGATAGGCAGAGCCAGCTGTCACTCACGCAGCTGGGCAGATCCAGACATAATTGTTGGGATCCACTTCAGATGCGGCGTCTCAGTATACCGCGAGCTGTAGCTCGCGGTATACTGAGCTTAGGGTGACGCTAGTTTGTGTCCTCCCGTTACCCTTAGGAGAACTATGGGGAAAAGCCCTAACCCCATAGTTCTCCTTTAAAGTGAAAATGTCCTTAAGTGCAGCTACACTTATTTTGTAGAAGCCCCAACCTTACACTCAACTTTCCCGAATCTGGCTATATATTGGCTGTGTGACCACATCAGCCCTGCACAGACGCTCAATAAAATGTTCCTGGCTAGGCCCATAAATGCACTCTGGCTCTCATTCAATCATATGAAGCTCTCTGGAGTACAAGCTTGTATTCCAGACAAACTGTCCATATAAATGAATGAGAGTGCATGGGCCAGGAAGATTTTGACAAGCAGCCATAGTTGCACAGCCAATATCTAGCAGGATCAGGGACAGGTGAGTATAGGCTTTGCAGGGCCACACATTTAGCAGAGCAGAAGGTAAGCATTTTGGCAGGAGGGGATTATATTGGGATGGGATGGGATGGGGATGGGGAGGGTTGGTTTTTGTCTCTTTAGCACCAAAAATCTTTTTAGTAGGGTAATTTACTGAATAAAACAGCTCACGGGAAGGTCAATCCAAAGCAGGTGGAAATATCTCTATCAAGTGATACCACGATGATCTTACCAATCCATGATGTTTGTAGATAAGGCTGCAGAAAAGCCAAGAACATTAAAACTGATTTCACTTGCAGTGCAGAGTGCAAGACCACCCATCACTGGCAGAAGGGACAGATTCACCACCATTCCTGCAAGGTGAGAGTATTAAAAGGTAAAAAAAAGATCTATCAAAACCCTCCATTTAAAGTGAGGCTGTAGCGTTCATGCTGGTATTTATGTTCTGTATCTTGCCCTTTGCTGGATAAATCCTAATCACTGCTGGTTTCCTCATCTTCGGAAAAGCCCACATCAGGGCTAGCAAATGTGCAAGCGAAAGTATTTTTTTATTTTATTGTTTATCCGATTAACCGATTAATCGAACCTAATAATCGGCTAACTAATCGATTTTGAAAATAATCGTTAGCTGCAGCTCTATTTTCTGGTTCAAGTGCTGCCCTACTGCTGCAACCTTACCCACACATACTGAAGCATAGAACACGTTCTATAGCCCAATATCACATGAAAACAGCCTGCAATGCAATCTAGATGCACGAAAATCCTGATGAAAATGGCTGCAATGGATAATATAAATCTCGAATTTAAAGAAGCCTGTGTGTAATAGGCTATTTATGGCTGATTTCTTACTTAAAATCTTAGTTGCCTGGCTTTAAGTTGATCCTCTGGTTTCAATACTTTTCAAGTGACTGAGCCAGAACATGCTTGCAGATCAGAAAACTGAGAAGTCCCTATGTGCATAATTGTTTTTAGTCAGTGCCTCAGAGTACTTAGGGTATGTTCACACCATAGCCTGACCAGATTCGGAGTAAATCTGCAGACGCAGTGCAGTGCGTTTTTAACCACGTTTTTTTTTCTAGCCTAAAATGGGCTTTCAGGTGCAGTCCAGTGCATTTGGATGTGTTTTCTATACGTTTACATGCATTCCAGACCAGAGAAAATGAGACAAGCATTTTTTTTTTTTTTTGTCTGGACCGGAACGGACTGAGCTGGTGTGAACAGAGCCCAAAAATACCATAGGGATACATTGGGATGCTGTTCTGGTCCCGGAACAAACTGTTCTGGTCCCGGAACAAACTGTTCTGGTCTGGACGTGGTGTGAACAAGCCCTAAAGCCAGAACATCAGCATGAGGGCCCAGTCACACCATTAAAAGTGTGTTCCAATGCGTTCAGGCTCTGGAACGCACTAGAATGCAACCCGGCCGGGCTCCTTTTTTGGGGGGGCGGGAGGGGGCATGGCATTGACCTCAATGGCACCACAGCCACGGCCCCTGTCCGTGTTGCGATCACCGGCACTCGAACGTGTGTCACATTAGTGCCTGCGTTCCGGTCCACTGCGATCTGCAAAAAATTGTGTTTGCAGCATTTTTTGCAGATCGCACTGGACCGGAACGCAGGCACTAATGTGCCATGTGTTCGGGTGGCGGCGATCACACCAAGGGTGTGGGGCGTGGCTGTGGTGCCATTGAGTTCAATGCATCACCACGCCCACTCCCGCCCCCCAAAAAACCTGAGTCGGCCGGGTTGCATTCCAGAAGCCGAACGCACTAGAACGTACTCCTGATGGTGTGACAGGGCCCTGAAAGCTGGCCAAAAGGCATTTTCAGAAGGTCAGCAATTGTAGCCATCAAACATCGAGAAGTTTCCTTTAAAAAATAATTGTACTTTTACAGAAAGAGCAGTTATAATTTTAAACACCCCCTTACCCACCTAAACTAACCCTTCTCCACTTGCCAACCTGAGATGTATACTTGCCTGAATTTGATGACTGAGGCCCGCAGGTATCTTCAGCGCCTCTGGCCAAAATCTTCTCTCCCCTGACCAGGATTGAGCAGGAGAACCCCATTACCTTCAATGAAGCCATCTCCCAAGTGGTTCCTGTATCAATAGATCACCCCACAGAAGCCTAGAGGGTTTTACTGCGCAGGCAGAGCAAGGAAAAAGAATTGGCTGAAGGCATTAAAGATTCCTGCAGGCTGTGCTCATGCAATTTAGGAGCATATGTATCTGAGACAAGCAAGAGGTGTTAATTTAGGACGGGGGCAAAAAGGATAACTGTATTTTCTACGAAAGTGCAGTCGTCCTTTACAATCTCTTGGAATGACTGTTTGGTTTTCTTACAGCTAGGTGAAATGTGTGCAAACAGAAGAAGTAATCACAGACTCACCTGTATACTCTCCCAGTATCAGTCTGGACATTATAACTGTAAAAATAGGTGCGGAGCTTTTAACAGTTTCGGCAAAAGACACTGCCACATTCTTCAAGCTGACAAGACCTAGGACCACGGTGGAGAATCTGGAAAAATTATGAAATATGATGGCAAATCTAAAAACAAAGCAGTATAGCTAGCAGACATATCATAAGAAATATGTAAATGCTATTTTATTACTTCATCCCAGGACAATAAAAAAAAATCAGCGTACGATAAACTTTCTCCTAGGACAAAAGAAGTGTACAGTGTATGAAGGGAACAGGGAAGTCCAAGGACAAAGACGCCAGCTTCTGAAACCCACGGCAGGTAGTGGCTTATGTTTCTTTCTTTAAAGCAAGCTTAAGCTGGCCGTACACCTATAGGTTATCTGCAGGTTTTCTATGGTCAGATGGAAAAAGTTCCTCCATCTACGCTAAACTGTGTGGGTGGCGGAATATCCCTCTGGGCCAAGCTTCAGTCTTCAATCACTTCAATTCAATCTTTAATCGGCCCCGCTGGCTCTCAAAATACCTGAACAATGCCTGCATCCAATCAGGTTGTTCAGGTATTTTGAGAGCCAGCAGAGCCGACTAGCAAGATAATAAAGCTTGGCCCAGTGTGAGATTCCTCCATCCGCACAGTTTAGCGTAGATGGAGGAATCTGTTGCACTTTTTCCATCTGACCATAGAAAACCTGCAGATAATCTATAGGTGTATGGCCAGCTTTAGGCTCCAGCTGTACCTTTTTAAGGAGCATTGTCTACAAGGCTCCTGGGACTTGTCCAGCCTTGCCTTATGGTGTAGTATTCAGAGTCACAACATGTGAAGAACATATTATAAGTAGATAAGTTGGGTGCCTTACATTGTGTAGGTAAGTGACCATGTGATCATGGTACTACAACCAGGTTAAAGCAGCTTGTGGAGGATAGCAGAGTCCCCACACAGATAAGGGTCACCCCCAGTGCTCCAGGGTTGCCAATCTGAGACGTCCAGTGGGTGATATCAGGATGATGTGTGTTTATGTAAAAAAAACCGTCAATGAGGAGTGTCAGAGGTGCTTTTGAGGGTGTGTTGGCACTGTAGATTAGTGTAATCCAAGTCTTGATGCCAAAGGGCTGTGGATACAGTAGTCTAAGGCGGCAAACATTAATCATTAATAAGAAGAGTTTGCAACTATTCTCAAGCTTGGCGTAGATGGAGGAATACGTTGCACTTTTTCCATCTGACCACAGCAAATCTGCAGATAATCTATAGGTATATGGTCAGCTTTCGGCATATCCCAAAAGCCAGGTAGCCAATGGGCCACAAATGTACAGATGGAGTCTGTAGCTGGAAGATACTTAAGCACACAAACTAAATGGAAAACACCAAAGAGCTAGATTACACCTAAATCTTCAGTCACAAATGGCAAAAATATAGATATGGCAAACTAACCTTTCTGTGTTATATATGTACTGAGCTTTATATAGGTCAACCATTTCAAATACTTGTATCCCTTTCAAGTGAAGAACAGCCTTTTGACAGTATGGAAATAACATAATAACCATATATCTATTTCCTTTATTTTTCAAGGTGGAACTATTTACTTTGCTCTCTCCGGAACACGTAGTTTGCACATTACTATGGGAGAACTGTAAACAGAGTTATCCAGTTACCTACTATTGTGCATTCTATGTATACAATTGCTATGCATACATATAGCCTGACGTGACTTTGGGTCACACAAGTACATTAGTAAATGTGACCCAAAAGATAAGGACAAAAAAGGTTTGGCAAAAACAAAAATGTAATATTACAGTTTACCAATCCCTCAGATATGGTGGCTACAATAGTTTTCTTTCATTCAGGCTAAGAACATCTTCAGCAAGTACACAAAATACCTGCTGAATGCCGTGCCTTTGTCATTTCCTATAAGCTGAGAAAAAGCACAAACATCCTTATCTCTCTCCTAATCTCATCAACCTACCATGTAATGGAGCTGAAACCTGAAAGAGAAAACCAATCACCACTGATGATTCTAAGGACTGGTAAGCTGCAATATATTTGTTTTTGGGTTTAGATACACTTTAATGTAAACCTGTCCTTATGAAAAACAAACAAACTATGAACTGAATGTATTTTGGCTGTCTAATTAGTAGGGACGAATCATGTTAATTTAGATTTTGGACCTTGCATCCATGAAATGTTTGTAATCATGGATAAGCGTTAATTATGGTTAATGTTGTCTATTGCAACAACTAGAACTCATTTTATTGTATTTATTTATATGAATAATACATTTTGATATATTTCATTTATGCATGGTGTGATACCTCTCTACAAAACCCTTTATTTCCCATGTTTTTCCGTACAATACACATTAGGGTGAGAGGTGAAAGTAAGAGGCCAAGGTGGGGGCAATCCACAAGTTTTTTAGCTTATGGAAAAAAATGTAAAATGGCTGCCGGGAAAAATGCAGCAACATATCTTCATCGAACTTCAAGAGCGCCCCAGAAGCTCTAACACAGGAACGTCAACATTTCCTGGGAAAGTTCAATGCTAGCTGCACTGTCCTATTGGCCCATCACTGAGAGGGGTGACCTCACCGGGAAACAGGCATTTGTATGGGGCAGCCGGAGGTGCCAGAATTTAAATATTTATGCTTCTTAGGATTTGGGACTCTGAGGGTGCTCCTAACCACCATATGCACAGGCATCTGAAGACTGCATTTAATTCCAGATGTCATTTAATAATGCTTTAGATCCCTGGTGCTCAACACACGGGCTGCTGGCCCCGTGTGTGGCCTGCCTTGTCCAGGGCTGGGCCGCCACTTGTTGGGCACCTGTGGGAAGAGCGGTAGCAGGGTGCCGAGTGCCGAAAAACATGTTAAACACTGCACAGACCACCAATCAGGGGGGTTAAATAGCACTGCTAGTGAGCACCAGTTGGGGTTATTGCAGTCACTGACATGAATATTAGAGGGTTATTATTGCAGTCACCGACTCCAATACTGGGGGAACACACAAAAGAAGCACAGCTCCTCCATGGCTCAGAAAAAGAATGAGCCGGGTGCTTGCTGGGAGCATGTCCTTGCTCCAATATGATCCCAAACAAACAGAAGAAAAGCTGGCCACACACTGGATTCCACTGGGGTAGTTTATTGAAACTTGTACCACATCAATGGTGTCCCACCCAAGGTCTGCCCCCTCTGACAAGTTTCACCCAATCACGGGCTTAGTCGTAGAGAACAATACTGGGGGGATTTTATTGAATCCAATAATGGGGGTATTTTTTTCCAGTCACTGAAACCAGTACTGGGGCTTATTATTGCGGTCACTGAAACCAATGTTGAGGGCTATGTTGGTGGCAAAGTAACCCCATGCTGTAGGGTTTTATACCATCCACGGACAGCAAAGCTGTGGGGTTTTATTGCAGCCAATGACACCAATGCTGGGGAGGTTTATGTGGCCACTGACACCAAAGCTGTGCGGTTTTATTGCAGCCAATGACACAAATGCTGGGGACGTTTATGTGGCCACTGACACCAATGATCACTCTCCAACTTTCTCTTCAATGTGCACATTGTGGTACATTGCAGAAAATGCAGCAGAATGGAATCTTTTTAGACGCCGAGTTTCAGCCTATTGGGTTTCCATAGCTTGATGTAGTGCACCTCAATGTACTGTAATAAAGCAGAAGAGGTAGTCACCAGCACTCCAGTATTTGCTCCATCAATACTTCTTTATTGACTTTTAAAAGGTCATTTCACAATGTAAAACAACGTTTTGGATCCATGTCGGTCACTTCATCAGACATGATGAAGTGATGACGTAGGACCTACAACGTACAGTAAGGCGCTGCTATTGTTTGGTACTCTACAATATATAAGTTGACCATCGCTATTTTACTTAGTGACATGTTCACTTTAAGATGTCCACAGGCATTAGGTGATGGTTTAATGCACGGATCAGACAAAACAATGTACAGTCTATGAGCTGCCTGGATAGGCTAGAAAACCTGCAGAATCCAGACAAAAGGTTAGTTCTGGCACACTGTGTCCATTATAGGTGCTTTTCCGAGTAGTAGAGGATTGTACAGTGTTGACCATTGATTCATGCAGAGATTTTAGTGTTTAAGTGATGCTCTTTATTGGCTAATGTACATAATTATAAAGGCCAGTTTTCAGGATTCCCTATATCCTTTCATCAGGCTTTATACATTAGGAAATGTATAAAGCCTAACGCCCCCTGACAAAGGGATCTAAGGAATCCTGAAAGCGTGCATCTTTAATAATTAATGTTAGTCAATAAAGTGCATCACTTAAACTCCAAACTTTCTCTGAGCATTTCTCTCCAATGATCAGCTGGGTCTTTCTGTTGGAACAGTCTGGTCATATATGGCCTCCCAGGTTACCAGCATCTTTCACAGCTGGAATTACACTGTCCAAAAAAATTTCCTCTGTACAATAATGACAATACAGACAGCAGAACTCTCAAGAACCACTCTGTGAATTTACCTCATGAGCCCAACAAAGAGCATGATCATTAGGAAGTTTGGAGGATAGCTGAGACGTGCTTTGTGCTGGTACAGACAGCAGGGAATGAACATCTTGATGCAGCCAATAAAAGTGGTCGTCAGCATTTGTACAGCTCCTGAAACAGGAACACAGAAGAAGATACACCGTACAATCAGCAGTTATCAAGGCACAACTGAAAGCCCAGATTCCCCTTTCCTCACTTCCACTCTCTGTAAAGATATTAGCTGTGCAATCTCAAAGCGATATTGTAATAAAGTGACATTAAAGTCAGAACTGTTTGGTGTCATTTGTGACAAATGCTGTTTAAATCACTTACAATGGATGCTGCTCACTGATATGTTTTAAAGTTTTAGTTTCCTGCAGAATCAGTTGGTCCCCTGAGCACTGACCTTGATATCCTGTTTAGGGTGGCTCCTTACCCTTGCAGGGTCCTATGGAGCCAACCTTGTGTGTGCTAGTAAGCTGTGTGTATCTCCACAAACACACAGTCACAGCAAGACAATCCTCTTCCCTGCTACTCCATCCTCGCTTCTCCAAGCTAGTAGATGAACGACTGCTGGAGACTGCTCTGCCCCTTGTGATCTTGTACTGGACAGGCAGTTCAGGGAAGCCAAGCTGAGAGAGTTGGAGCCGTTTGGAAACATGATGACTGTAAAAGCGATATTAAACCTTCTTTGTAAAAAAAATCATTGCTATAAAGGATGCCCACCTTTGGCTGAGGTTGGTGTTGATTTTCTTTGAGGGCCTGTTCACACCAGACGCAGTGCGCTCCGGCCCGATTCTGGCCAGAACGCACTGCCTTGCATTGCGGCAGGCTCACTTTTTTGTGGTGGAGGAGGGCCATTGAAGTGAATGGCACGGCAGCCACGGCCTCCGGCCGCAATGCAATCGGCTGCACGTGATCACAAGGCACATTATGCCTGTGGTCCAGTCCGGTACAATCAAAATAGTGCTTGCAGCATTTTGATAGGACTGGACTGCAGGCATAATGTGCCTGGCAATCCCGTGCGGCCGATCACATTGCGGCTGGAGGGCGTGGCTGCCGTGCCATTCACTTCAATGGCCCGCCTCACCCCCTCCTGCCCCACAAAAAAAGTGAGTCAGCTGCAATGCAAGGCAGTGCGTTCTGGCCAGAATCGGGCCGGAACGCACTGCATCTGGTGTGAACAGGCCCACAGTGGCTGTTTTAAATTCCTCGTTTTCTAGTAGGTCCCCGCAGCGATCTTCCCCCCGCCCCCTGCACGGGTGCCTCCAATGGCTAATGGAGGCACCTGCGCGCCCTTGTGCCCACAGTGGCTGTGTGCGTCCATAGACCCACACAGCCCTGTGGCAGGCCCCGCCCCTTCTC
>NW_017307494.1:398891-406217 GCF_000935625.1 Nanorana parkeri | reverse complement strand
AGGCCTCGCCCTTTCTCTCTGACCAACAGGTTGATTGATAGCAGAAGGAGCCTATGGCTCCCCTGCCATCAGCATCCTCACCCCTGCAACCAGGAAGTATGGGGAACAGAGAATGACTTCGGGACCGGCGGCGGGGACAAGCGTCGCTGACAGGTAAGAGTGGGGGGGCGAATGCAGAGTATGCATTAAGGTAAAAAACTCTTCTCTATTAGGAGAAGAGCGGCCATACACTCACCCGACCTGCACGTCCGGGCAGGTGTGGGTGTCCCTGCTCGGACGCAGACAGGATCCATCGTGCAATTCGGGTGAGCGTACGGCGGCGTACTCCTATAGAGAAGAACAGGCTGCTGCGTGCAATCACACGCAGCATCTGTCTTTCCCGGGAGCAGCCCAATACGGCCCTGCACCCCGCACGGATCTGTACGGGCCAGCTGTTAGTCGTGTGAATGAGGCCTTAAACTCAGCTGAGTGACCCCCTGCACTGCATACACTGTGACTTTCCTCTTACCTAACATGAACCACAGGGAAGCTTGTTCTGCCATTGCACACAATGCAGTGGGTCATTTGTCTGATGATGAGTAGGTCCAAGTTGGGAAGCCTTAAACTCTATATGACAAAAGACGACAGAAGAACCAGGAACTATGTGGAGGGTGTATAACTTTTTTTAAGGGCTTCACATGTAGTCAGTGCAGTGCAAAACTGTAAAGTTAAAAAGTGAGTCTGTCGTGTGGGAGAAGGGGGGTCTAAACAGACCCTTGATATTTCCCTTTAAAAAAAAAAAAAGAGAGAGAGAGATTGAAGATGGAGTACTCAATTTCTTTTTCTACAGCCCCAGCGCTCAATGAACAGGAAGCACTCAGAACAGAGGCTTCCTGTTCATTCATAAATCAAGGCGATTGTGTTCATAGTAAACAAATACTATCATGAATGAACAGGAAGTGGTGTAGAGCACTTCCTGTTCATTCATAATTGGGGACACAGTATATGAATACTATATCTTCAGTTATTTAGAAACAACCATAGTAATCAGTACTGATCATTTCAATGATTGACTATTACAGGGAACGATCAGCAAATATTTCACATATTTGCTGATCATCCCGCAGCTCTCCTCCTTGCATCTCCCCACTCCTGACTTGACCCTGTCCCTGCTATTTCCTTCCCGCTGGGCGCCAGTAGGTGGATCAGCTCTGTGACTCCTCCAATCTCCGCTGCCTCTGCTGATACAGGTAGGGGGAGAGCAGCAGGGATCAGAGGGGATACAAACCACAGCACTGGGTTCCCAGCAAGGAGGAGAGAGCTGCAGAGCGGCGGGAGCAGTGCCGATGCAGCGGGAGCAGTGCCGATGCAGCGGCGGCGGCAGCAGGGGGGGTTCAGGGGAGCTCTCCTCACCACTGGTGCAGTGGTCTGTGTCCCATTCTGATACTCGCTGGGCACAGCGTGGATGACAACGATTCTCATTATTGATTATTATCGATTAGTTGTTTCAGCCGTACTGCAATGCATTCAATTATTGTTTCTAGGGTGTAGATAAGTTTTAAAACCTACAAGCAACAAGTGGAAAGTACTACATTGATAGCAATGATGCTGTTAAACTGTAAGCACTCTTTGTGTCAAGTGATGTGAATTAGCAATCCACAGAAGCTTACCCAACATGCTCGGCTCCCCCTCCAATAAGGTGAGGATGTATTTATTGAGGAACAGCGTACAAAAGCTGAAGAAAAACCATAATATGAGGTAGGTGAGGGCTCTAGAGTTAAAAATTCCCAGGTCAGACTCAATAATGGTCGTCTCTGTGATGGTGATCTTCAGTACATTCTCATCAGGAACACTGTCACTTCGTGTGATGACAATCTTCTCAGCCCGATGCTGGAAAAGAGGTCCAACATGAAACGGACCTTTACTCTTCGATTTCTCCTGCGACAGGAGAGCTTTAGAGTCCTCCGGGGATTGCGAGGTACCAGACGGCATCTTGACAGTCATATCCTGGAGTAATTTATCATCTGTTCAATACAAGCCATCTGGCATGCAGTGACATAGCTTGACTTAACATAGCCCGAACAGCTTTCCATCTGTTGCTATCCTCTGTACGCCTTACGAGTTACGCTTTGTGCCCTGAAGGAGAAAAGAAAATATTGATGAAGTGATGCAGACCAGAGCTTTACAAGAAATACATGCTTGGGATTTATTAAGACTGAAATAAAAAAATAGGATGAGTCATTGGTTAACCAGCTGAAGCAATGCACTGAGCCCTTCTGCCTCCTGTCACCACTTTGCCACCATGGGTATTATATGCAGGGAGTTTTTATATTCTCGCCATGTATCTGTCTGTTTTTGTCTACAACCCAGACTGATAGCATGTCCATTTTCCTGTTACAGCAGGTATGGAGGGTGCCTAAATATGAATGTGCAAGTCCAACATTCACTAAAGTTAGAATGATTGCACCCTGCAATCAGCTCTGAGAACTAGTCAGACCGTCAGACCTGTGAAAACAGGTCCAGGTGAAGACACTTGTGCTGAGGGGTGTGGCTATTACTCAGCTCTGCAGCGCAGACCACTGCAGTATGAGAGCAGAAACCAGCTTTGCTAATTAGAGAAACTAGCATTATAAGACATTTACAAACATACAAGTCATAACATAAAGGACTATAAAGAAGTGAGACTTTACATTAATTGTGTGTATGACTGTAGTAGGCA
Organism: Nanorana parkeri; assembly: GCF_000935625.1. Classification (NCBI taxonomy): domain Eukaryota; kingdom Metazoa; phylum Chordata; class Amphibia; order Anura; family Dicroglossidae; genus Nanorana; species Nanorana parkeri. The sequence goes on along the minus strand of NW_017307494.1, from coordinate 403,519 downwards.
CGAGACTGAAAGCCACTCAGGGACGGCAGGGACTGATGTTACGTGGTTCTGTACACTCCGTAAGGTGCTGTGGAATACATTAATGCTATATTGACATGTAGGGATTCACTGATATCAGTTTTTCGGTATCAAAATAACGTATACCAAATAACGAATACCGAAAGTCTCGCCACCTGGCTTCCTGATTAGCCGGGAAGCCGGGCGGTGTGTAAAGACTCGCCACGCAGCTTCCCAATTAGCACAGGAGCTGACCCCATGCTCCCTCGTCACCAGGTGATGAGGAAGCATTGAGCCAGCTTTCTGGTCAATTGGGAAGACGGAGGCGGGTAATGACTCGCCGTTCCTGTTTCCTAATTGGCCAGCTTCCCGACCAATCAGGAAGCTAGGCGGCGAGTCATTTCAGGCTGCCCAGCTTCTTGATGGCTGGAAAGCCGGCTCTATGCTCCTTCGTCACCAAGTGACGAGGGTGCATGGAGCCGGCTTCCCGGCCAATCAGGAAGCCAGGCAGCCTGTAATGACTCTCTGCCTGGCTTCCTGATACCGGAAGTTCGAGTATCGAGCTAGGCATCGGAGCATTTGGGCGACTACAAGATACTCGGTATCGGCACTTATACCAATACTAGTATCAGTATCGGTGCATCCCTATTGACATGTATAAACAACAATAAGGCTATTGCTAAAGATGCATCTAGAGATTTCAAGAGAATCTAAACTGTGGAAGTTGTGCCAAAAAAGGAAAGCAAAGGGCAAATGACTGGTCACTAGTATTGCCTGTGGGCTCCCTGAAGCTGATCTTTTCCCCATTAGTGACTTACTATTCCTTGTTCCACACTGTCTCTTTGTAAAATCAGCCATTTTGGTAGAGGCAGGGCTTTGCATAGGTAGCCATCTTAATTGAGGATAAAAACACAAAAAAAGGCGAGCGCACAGCTGGTATGGACTATGACGGGTGGATGGATATATTTAAAACAAAATTTAATGTTAAAACAAGATTAAAATTAAACAACTATAAAACCATTATGGAACAATGGTATGCCAATGCGAGGCTTGAAATATTATAGGGTGAGCAAGCTTCTTATTCAGGGGGAGGAGCCCTGTAGACATGTGAAAGAAAGGTGGAAAGAAGCGCTGCAACCCTGGGATTTGCTGGAACGGTATAGGAAAAATGAAAGCTCACTGTTTTGGAAGAGGGGATGAAATCTTACAGTTGATTAGAACGCTCAGGAGTAAATCTGACCAGTCCTTGTGGGTATAGAGCACGGGTTTCAGACGGACGAGCTGGAGTCTTCACGGTAGAGCTCTGAAAGCAGTGTGTCGGCTTAGAGTGCTGGGCAGCATCTGTGGCTGGTTGGTGTGGGTGTGGAGAACGGACTACATGATTCTGGGTCAATCTATGGTTGTTCGTCTGTGGTTGATGTGGCTGGAGGGTCAGTTAGGCAAGGTGAACTATGACGTTTGCCGTGAGGCTCGCCGTCAGGTGCAATGAGAGCGCAGCTGGCCAGGCTGCCACTCGTCGGCTGAACAGGAGCAGGAGTGCCGCTATGTAGCGGTATCTTTTGAATGAGCGATCGTGCTGCTAGATTGTCTTGGCAGTGGGCTCAATGCTGACGGACACTGCGGTCCGTAGGATGGAGGATTGGCTACGCGTTTCGAGGTACAAGACCTCTTTATCAAGCCCGAAGTGGTTTGCTTAATCTTAATTGAGGCAGCTTTCTCATGTCAGCGCTACCCCCTATGACTGGTGATCTGATGACTGGAGGGGAAATGACCAGGAAGCAGAAGTGGGGGGAAAAATCAATCACAATTTGCACAGGCATCATGAATCAGAAGCAGGGAGATGCATCCAGTGCGGGTCCTCAGGTACAGCGTTTTTTACAGCAAGGAGAACAGTGAGCAGCACATAAGTGACATCACCAAAACTCAAAAGACTGGCAGAGGCAGCATTGCCTTAGATATACAGCTATAAGGCTGCAGGCATACAAGTGCCTAGGCAAACTCACATGCCAGGACGTGCACTGCTATTTTTCAGGATTAATTCAAAAGGCAAAATGAAATTGTTGTCATGGTCCTGCTAAGCCGCAGTTAACATTTCTAGATAATTCATATAACTTATGTCTTCACTTTAGAGTTCAGGTCCATTTTAATAACATTTTACAATTCTATACAGGACAGTACAGAGTAGAAGGTATGGGCACGGCTCCCTTCCCTGGAACAAATATGCAGACTAAGAGTGATGACTTTCCCGTGACTTCACTGGATGCATGCTTGTTGTGAGTCACAGTATTGAGGCCAGAGACAGCCAGGCTTCAGGCATTTTCAGAAGGAGGTCAGCAATGGCAGCCTCCTTAGATCTTTTAGTTCAGGTTCCCTTTACCATTTAGTAATGTATATATTATGCAGCGTAAGGTGTCAGTATATCCACAGCCATGTATTATTGATGGCCTACTTGAGAACCAGACCCAGCATGTCTTATTCATGTACTAATGCCACAAGGGTATAGAGTGAAGCAACCACAAAATTCAGAAGTTATTTTTGCTTACACCCTAGATCAAATCCAACCAATCCTCAGTGATAAGCGAGTAAGGGCCAGTGCACACTACGAGTCCCAAGGTGTGAACCGATCGCGCTGTGGGTGCCATTATTTTCTAATGGCACCCCAGTCGCGCCGGGCGGATTGCGAGTCGTGTATCGCAAAAAAAGGTACATGTACCTTTTTTCTGCGATTGTTGCGCGGATGTCACCATTTCTATGGGGCCGCGCGGCAATCGCTGCCTGCATTGTGCAGGACCGCTCGATCCCAGATCGCGGAGGTCTGCACTAGCCCTAAAGATGATCAGGCAACTGCTTTGGTGGGTCCAGTTTTATTAATATGTATGCTGGGAAGAGAAGTTTAGTGTAAAAGTACAATTGTCCTTTAAGTAGCCAAGGAATGCGAGATATCACAGACAATGACAAAATACTCAAAAATAGTTTGATTGTCCCTCTAATTTTAGGGGGATTAGCTACCTAGTCGTGTCTAGCGTAACATTACAAGTGAAGTGTGTACACTGCCTAGCCCCAAGTTACATATCTTATCTATGTCCTGCCAGCACCACACCAAAAACTGCGCCCAGCACATCAAATCCTGGCCTACAAATCACATTATAATTCTACAAATCACCATGGCGGAGTGTGAAAGTATGCCCGATCGCTTGTCTGTTGTGCCTTCGTGCGTCCCCCCCTCCGCCGCTAGGTGAAGTTCCTCTTTAACACACACTAACACAGGCCAATAATGTGAACAGGCCCTAAAACAAAAAAAGGGTTTTACTCTCATTTACAGTTTACCCCTATATCTGTGCCCCCGTTTTGTAAAGCACTGTGCCAACAGTTGGCGCTATATAAATCTACTATAATATTTTTTTTATTTATTATCTCTTATTTATCTTCTTTCACTTTTTCTTCCTTGGGTGACAATGCTGCCTTACTGTAAATCTATGCAGGTTCAGTGTTGTCACCCTAGGACATGCAATACAGGAGGATGAGCACCCGCACCTTCAGCTTGATTGACATTATCGACAGCCACTCTTCAGTGTGGTCACAGCATCGTGATCACTGCCTGTGTTCTATCAAAGATTGTGAATGGGTTAGAATGTATGCCCGGTCACACATTTTAATGTGATCACGCCCACTTTTTCGGCGGTGGAATATGTGACGGGCGAAAGGTGAATCGTTTTCAGCTGTTCCAGAGCAGATTGGCATCGCAGATGGTATGTGCAGGAAAACCGATCTGCCCTGGAACAGCTGATCGGTTCTGAAATGTCACTTCTATCTGACTTTGTGGAATGTGAGATCGCAGTCACAAAGTCACATTTCAGGACCGATCAACTGTTCCAGGGCAGATTGGTTCTCCTGCACATACCATCTGCAATGCCGATCTGCCCTGGCACAGCTGAAAAAGCGTTGGAACTCTTCACCTTTTGCCGGTCCCACATTCGACTGCCGAAAAACTGGGCAGGATTACGTTAAAATGTGTGACCACGTCACCGGTCACACATTCTAACAGTCACAACTTTTGATAGAACACTTGCTCAACTGACGTGAGCTGGACGGGTCATTGGACAGAGCAATGTGGACAGCGTGATGAACTATAGACACAAAAAGTCAAAAAATAAAAAAATGTATACATATATATTTTACACTGAGTGGCCAGATTATTATGACCACCTGACGTTTGTAGGCAAATTAGCTATAATTTAGTGCTGAAGTTGCTAGAGGGCCAGACCATTATAAATAGGGAAGCAGGTTGTTTACCACGACAGTAGAAGTGATTTTTTTCTGAAGATACGGCTAAACAACGCAATTTAACAGCCTTTAAACGTGGGATGATTGTTGGCGCTCGGAGCCATGGAGCCAGTATCAGCAAAATTTGTTAAATGTTCAAGAGCATCTGTTGTTAAAGTGTTTAAAGACTGGACTGTCAGCCGAAAATCTGGGTCTGAACGTGCGAATAGTGGCCGTCAGCGACTAGTCAATGTTAGGGCAGAACGGAGAGTGGCAAGACTGGTACAAGACAACAGAAGGGCAACAGTGCAGTGTCAGATTCCTCGCATCACCTTTCAACATCTCGTGGAGTCACGAGGCGGCCCAAC
>NW_017307494.1:381607-397577 GCF_000935625.1 Nanorana parkeri | reverse complement strand
ATATAAAATGTGTGTGTGCATTTTAAGCTGATACAATGTATTTCATTTCTATTTTTTTATATGTAAGTTTAGTTATAGGTTAATGGTACAAATACGTTTTAACGTTTTAACATCTTCTTTGTGCATAGTTTGAAGGGTAATTTTTGATTCTTATGGGATCCTGAAGCTCTTCTGCTGCTGTGACATCTGTAAGAAAATCCTCTCCCTAAAACGTGGCAGAGCTGTAGTCGGCAATCACTGCCAAGTCTCAGTATATTCTGGGGACGTTGCCTTCAGGCGATCCAGCACGAGAAACCACAAAACTTTCATCTTTTTCTACAAACCAGCAAGCCCACACACAGTCTTACATACCCTGGGCACTCTTCTGTCAGTATCCAAAAACTTCTCAGATTCCTCAAGACTTCAGTTCCTCAGCTGACTGCTGCTTGTGAAAATGATTTTACACACAAGTCAGAAGTCTTCCAGTCTGCTAAAAACATTTCTACGCCAGATGCTGAAAGAATGCACGTTCTCAGTTTTCACTTAGACGCTATTCAAGTACGGCAAGCAGGTCCAACATTTCTGTGCATTGGGGGAAATACTGAAGTGTGATGTAAAACATTGGACTACTGCTGGGATCGGTTTATTTTATATGTAGCCATCTGTTATCCTTGTGACGGTAATGGTTTCCTATAGGTTCTCTACTCTTCTCCTGAAATTCAAGTGGAAGTAAAGCTGATAGGTAGGGATTTTATGACACTCTTTATGTCACTTGTGTCACTTGTGTCTTCAATTCTGCCTTCGTGCCTGTCGGTACCTGTGTGCATTGACATACGTATGCGCAGCTCAGCAAGGTCCTGTGCTGAATTAAGTTATCCCCATGTGCATGCATAGGAGTTACATCATTCCTGCCTGGCCAATCAAGGTTCTGAAAATGCAAAACCCGGAAGACAAATCGGGAGAATATGGAAGTGCTGTTGGCAGAGGAGAGCGCTGACGTCCCAACCTTGAAGGGAACTGCCTGCCAGTGTCTTCTGTCATCAATGCTGCCTCTGTGCCTATCAGTGCTTGTGCGCATGGAGGTGCGCATACGCAGCTCAGTAAGATCCTGTGCTGAATTAAGTTATCCCCATGTGCATGCATAGGAGTTACATCATCCCTGCCTGGCCAATCAAAGTTCTGAAGATGCGAAACCTGGAAGACAACCAGGAGACTATGGAAGCACCGGTGGCAGAGGAGAGCGCTGACACTGCAACGCTGGAGGGGATCGCCTGCAACTCTTTTGTCATCAATATGGTCTCTGTGCCTGTCAGCACATGTGTGCACTGAGCTGCACATGCTCAACACAATGCACAAGCTTGGCAACGTCCTGTTTAGAAATGAAATAACCCCTTTGCACATGCATCATCCCAGCCCAGCCAACGACTGGGAGAAGGTGGAAATGCTGATGGTGGGGGGAGAGCTCTGACATTGTAGAGCTAGAGAGGATCATCTGCAAGGGAAGTCGCCCATAATATGGTAATACGCTGTGTGTACATAGAAACACGAGAGAGAAGCAAATACTTTTTACAATATAACCCTCATAAAACCTCACATGTTACTTGTGAATGTCGGACTTACAATCCTGAAAATATGTAGCCATGCTTTGCTCTGCCAATTCATGTTATGCCTTTACAACTTTGTATTGTTCTCTGTAACTTCCTATTCTGTACACTCAAATAAAACTTAAGAAAATATGCTGCAATATTAAACATCTGGACACAATGTACTGATAAAAAGTGCAGACAAAGCTGTAACATTTGCATATACATCATACTCACTGGCTGCTAGTATGTGTTGTCCTCCTCCCCCCCCCCGATATGTGAATCACAATTGGCTTTTTGGGGAAGTTATAGCTGCACTCAGATCAGCGGTATTACCTTCAGTCTGTTCTCAGTCAAGCTTCTATCAGCCCTCGAATCGCAGGACGGCCCCGACTGTGCTGGCCCCTCCTACATACAGTTCACTGCACCACGCTGCTACAACGTCATCGTCATCACACAGACTTCAGCTTATGATATTTGAAGGCTTAGACATATAAAACACACAAAACAAACACTACAACACCAGAAACGTAAACATGACATCTCTATTATTAAAGGCACAGTCCACCTCTTGAAAGAAAAAAAAAAAAAAGGTAGTAAATGCAGAAAATCTTATGATTTATGTGCATTGACTACATTTTTGCATGGAAGACTGCAAACCATTGTAGCCGTGATCAATGCGCTGAATGTGCAAGGTAGAGCTCGTGCAGTGTTTATCGCCAGCCCCAGGTCTGTGCGGAGGTACAGATCTTGTTATTGGGATGGAGGAAGTGTGGCTGCTTTCTATTTACATTACGCAGGTATGGCCCACTGTTGCCACCATCAGGAAACCCGTCCTGAGACATGCCAAGCAACCACTGATGGAATGCATGTTGAAAGAACGTGGCTATAAAGAAGCTGCAGGAGACCGGCAGCATTGAGATGCAACAAAGGATGACCAAAGGATAAGCAATATTTTACCTTGAAGTGCGTTGCTGTTGCGGGTTACTTTGTGTTGCAATGACATTTATTTTGACTGGAACCCCAAAGCAGTAAAGCAATACAGCTCTGACATGACGTGCATTCGCTGTAGCGAACTCCTATGCAACGCACTGCCGTGCCTTGTTGTGCGCTGCGTCAGAAATAATGCTGTATATCCGTCTTTTTGTCTGTTCTGCTGCATTGTCAGTACATTCACATTGAATGGGCGGTCCTAATCCTATGCAAATTAACAAGCAAGACTACAGTCATTACTAGGGATGCACCGATACCAATATCTGCCCAATACTGGGCATTTAGAGTACAGGTAAAAATGCCCCAATACCAAAAACCGATACCGGCACCTGTTTACAGCAATTCCGCCGGCCTACACATCTCCCCGTCCTGAGACGCTCGGCACCACTCCTGAGGCTCTCCGCACCCTTCCCGAGACCCCCGCCTGAGATATCAGGCCGGAACCCCGGAGCAGAGTGGCAGCACAGAGTATGTAACAAATTCATATGCTATTATTCTGCATTGCTGTATAATGTATTGCTGAGATTTGTAGTCCTCTATAGCTGGTGGTATTCCGCATTGCTGTATAATGTACTGCTGAGATTTGTAGTCCTCTATAGCTGATGCCAATATGCATTGCTGAGATTTGTAGTCCTCTAAAGCTGGTGGTATTGTGCATTGCTGGGATTTGTAGCCCTCTATAGCCAGTGCCATTCTGCATTGCTGTACACTGAGTGGCCAGATTATTATGACCACCTGAAAGTGCAGATTCCTCGCATCACCTTTCAACATCTCGTGGAGTCACGAGGCGGCCCAACGAAGTACTGATGGGGTGGTCATAATCATCTGGCCACTCAGGGTATAATGTATGTAGTCCTCTATAGCTGGAATAGATGACTGCCGCCAGATGCAGGAGAGGTTCATCCAGCTACAATCAATTATACCAAACCTCATGTAATTGCAGCATGTTCGATTACACATGCACTGACAGATGCGGCCGCTGTCACCCCGTCATTAACTTGATGGGTACAGTGGCCACACATGAACGGGGTCCAGAAGTCCCTGCATTAATAGAAGCTAATGAAGGTATGTATTTACACCATTCTTTTACAAGTATGTCTTGCATGGAGACATTAAGTATCGCAAAAGGGACGCTTCAAAGAATGCATAGGTTTCCTGTAATAAATGGCTATGCCACCTTAGACTACTAATCCCCTCTTCATAGCACAGCAGTTATGAATAGATCACAAGACACGCACTGACCTACACACGTTTCGGTTGGTAAAACAATTCCCATATAGGTTTCTAATGAGCGTCGAGCTTATAAACTTCTGATAAATATATTATAGTACTAAGGCACTTATTCATTTGTGTTCAGCCGCTTGCATGTTAAATCAGCCACACTTAAAACCCTAAAAATAACAACGTGACCTATTAAAAAAATCAGACACAGCCACGGAACCAGCGACGTAACTGCAGGCCGCGGCTGTGGAAAAGCTATAACGCATGATGAGCGTTTTACTGGTTTCTTTAATTTGAGGTCGCCTATGTCACTGAGAACTGGTTCTGCAATCCCACAGCGTGAATAAACCGCAATGACACGCTAACAATCGGTTTTATTCTTCCAAGGATGATTGACAGGCGACATCTGGCAGCCAAGTCAACACTATAATAATAATAAAACATAATAATGATATATTAACACTGCAAATGCCATACCGCCTGCTCACCTTCTTCCTGGGTCTAGAGTCTTTCGGCACACAGGGAATGGAAGGGTTAGAACACCAGTCTGGTCTTATTGCAAGTTGTTTCCCCGACTGGCGTGCGCTACAACAACAATGTTAGAGGTGCATTACTGGAGTATGATCAGAAGAAATGTAAAATTGCACTACCGATTATTCTATATATTGAAAGGTCAATAAAAACATATGAAACAAACACATATGGGCATATTTATAAACCACGGAATGTGATATTCACCAAATATTTACTCTGGGTGAACCTTCCAAGTGCACGAGGTTGTTTTTTAAAAATATATGAAATAAAAGTAAAAGATTTTGTAGTATAAATTGCTAGTTTATATTTTTAAGAGCCCAATCACATCATCTCTGTGTGTTGATCACACAGTTGCGTGCGATTAAGGCTGTGTTCACACCTAGGCTTAACGAATATGCGCGTTTCGTGACGCGCGTTTCCAAGGGCTACTTGGCTGTATCCCAATGGAAACGCGCAACAAAAACGCAGCAAAGAAGCTCATGTTTCTTTTCAGGCGTAGGCCGTTTTGTAGCGCGTTCAGACGGGCTGGAATACGGCAAGGTGGAACCATACCCATAGAAAACAATGGGATTTTCATGTTGGATCGTTTTGTAGAGCGTTCGTAGAGCGTTGAACGCGCTACAAAACGTACAGGTGTGAACCAGTACTTAGGCCTCATTCACACCAGACACAGTGCGTTCCGGCCCAAACGCACTGCATCGCAGCTGGCTAAGTATGTTGTGGGGCAGGAGGGAGCATGGCGGTCCATTGACCAAAACACGGCAGCCCCACTGCAAGGGTTAAGAACGTTTTTGCCCAGATTTCTTCTTGAACCCTTTCAGTGGGGCATCCCCCCACCCCCACCTGCAAGGGATAATGGCTCATTTTTCTCCCCTAGGGGCGAAAATAAAGAAGAAATACTGACCTAATCCTCAGTCCTGCAGCAGTGACCGTTCACCTCTCTCCCCCTCCACTCTGGCTGTGGTATTTCCCCCGGCATCTTTACATCTCATAGACTCGTATTATTATTATTATTATACAGGATTTATATGTCGCCAACAGTTTGCGCAGCACTTTACAATATAAGGAAGACATTACCATCACAATACAAAACAAGTCAAGATGTGATGACGTCACCAGTCCTTAGACCGCCGGAGCCCGGGGGAGAAGAGGCTGCGGGCACTGGTATAGCAGCCAGGCGGGACCACATATCAAGTGAGTATTTCTTAATTTTTGCCCCGTTGTCAAAATGAGCCCTTAACCCTTGCAGTGCCTGGGTAGCACCACCGCTAGTGTTCATTCTTCACAATCCTGGAGCTCCACCAAAACTGAAAATGCCCAACTAGCACCCCCTTGTCCCGCTGCCGTCTTGTTCGTGTCCAGTCGCTGAGATCGAAAAGCTGTAAACAGCAGGAAGTGGGCAGGAGCAATAGCCAATAGCAGACTGACTACTGCTCCCGCCCACTGCCTGCTGTCAATCAGCAGAAGAGGAACTTAAGGCTCTGTTCACACCCAGGCGTATCGAATATGCGCGTGTGACGCGTTAAAAAATGTAGCGATTCGCGGTAAAAAAAACGCGCGACAAACGCGCGTTTCTGAGGGCTACTTGGCTGTATCCCAATGGAAACGCGCGACAAAAACGCCGCAAAGAAGCTCATGTACCTTTTCAGGCGTAGGCCGTTCAGACGGGCTGAAATACGGCAAGGTGTGAACCATACCCATAGAAAACAATGGGATTTTCATGTTTGAGCGTTTTGTAGAGCGTTCGTAGAGCGTTGAACGCGCTACAAAACGTACAGGTGTGAAGCAGGCCTGAAGGAGAACTAATTTCTCCAACAGGCTCCGCCCACTGCCAACGTCACTGGGTTAGTATAGTAAAGCCCAGTGATGCCGGCAGTGGGCCGAGCCTGTTAGAGAAATTAGTTCTCTCTCAAGTCAGTCTTCTGGTGATTGACAGCAGGCGGGAGCAAAAGTCGGCCTGCTATTGGCTATTAATCCCGCCCACTGCCTGCTGCTTACATCTGTTTGTACCCAGCGGTGCAGGAGGTGGCGGCCGAGAGGTGAGGGAGCGGGCTCTGGGCAGGCAGGGGAGGCGCCGGATTATCGGCTCTATTTTATCCTATCACCATTTTGCCAATAGTACCATTTTCAGCCGCCAATTATGCAGTGCACCCCTAGTTTCACATTTCACAAGGACATTTCACGGCTCATGAACAGGAGCTTATCTATCGTGCCAGAAAACAAAGTGTCCAATCTGCAGCAATAAAACCAGAGAGTTCTACAAAAAAGGGGTCATGGGGGTAACTGCAGCCCAATTATGATCAGTGATCTCTTCACTTTTCTACTTGGGATGTCCAGATACCAGTACCGATACTTGGCATTTTCCGCCCCGTTCACACTGAGCGGTTTATCGCGCAATTTCCGCCGCAAAATTGTGCATATTTCCGCACGATATCGCTCTATGTAGCCTGTTCAATGCATTCCAATGGAGCTGTTCACATCTCACAGCTCAATGTCGCCTGTAGCTCATCGCTGAAGCTTGTCACTCGTACATGACCCTTTTTTCAGCGGATGTCGCGCCATTCAGCCCCAATAGACTCAATGGTTGCGCATTATCTGCAATATTGCGCGAAAGAAGGGTCACTTTCGCACTGCAAAATGTAAGGAAAGAATGATGTCACATCAAGATCGCTGTTGATTGGTTACAGCCCAATGTAGCAGCGACAAAGTCCCACCCAAAAAACATAGCTCGATAAAATGTGCATTGTCGCTCAATATTGCCCAATGTAGCTCAAAGCCGCTAGGCAAAAAATCGCGTGGAAAAACACGCAAAACCCATGTCGCTCAGTGTGAACGGGGTCTTCATGAGAACTACCAGTGTTGCAGCGGTTGCAGCTGGGACCCGGCTCTGGCGCTCCACCACTGTCCTCAAATCATTAGTCTGTATTGTTTTAGAAAAACTGTCACATGACAATAAACAAAAATGTATCAGTACTCGTAAGTACTCGGCAAGTAGCAGTACTCGTACTCGCAAAACTGGTATCGGTGCATCAATTTATTTCTATTTATAAAAACAAAATCATACATTAAAACAGAGATGTGCAAATCCCAGGAGCTCCGTGTGCTCCTTACAAATGACAGCTGCCTCCTATCTTGAATCTTTCTCTAGTCTAATCTTGGAGCTAGAAAAGTATCTGTACTTGTACTGAGTATGGTACTTGGTGTCGATACATCACCTACTTTCTACTGATCTGCTTGCGGCGCCATCCGCATTCACTGCAGCACCCACTTCCAATCAGTATGGACTTTTTTCAGGATTAGCAATGAGATATGGACTGAGTTTGGCATCCATTGAAATGTGTACATAATGATGCATATTAGGGATGTCCCGATAACACTTTATCAAGACCAAGTACAAGTACTTTCCCTCAGGTACTCGCCGATACCAATTACAGATACTTTTTCTTAAAAGGGATGTGCAACATTTTTTCTAAAACAATACAGACCAATGATTTTAGGACAGTTTCTCACCAGGGCTAAATAAAGATGTCACCAGAAATGAATACATGTCCCCAGAGTAGAATACATGTCCCCAAAGCACAATACATGTCCCCAAAGCACAATACATGTCAGCAAAGCACAACACATGTCAGCAAAGCACAACACATGTCAGCAAAGCACAACACATGTCCCCAGAGTAGAATAAATGTCAGCAAAGCACAACACGTCAGCAAAGCACAACACGTCAGCAAAGCACAACGCATGTCAGCAAAGCACAAGGCATGTCAACAAAGCACAATACATGTACATAAAAGCAGAATACACGCCCCCACATCAGAATACATACCCCCCACAGAAGAACACATGTCTGCAGAACAGAATTCATCTCACCAGACTGCGTGCCCATCTCACACAGGCGACATGTGGATCTGTGCAGGGCTCTGCGGGCAGTGCCTATGCTGTGGAGAATGCCAGTGTCCAGGGCTGTACTGTGCGGGGCAGTCCATGGCTGTGCCAGCGCCGGGGAGGAGAAATAGAACCGGACAGGCACTGACATGGACAGCTACATGCAGGTCCCCAGCAGGCTGCTGAGGTCCCCACAAGCGCAGGAAGTCGAACAGCTGATTCGGTTTGAAAATTTAAAGGGCCGGCATCAAGAATTGGGGAATTTACATGCCTGGTATCAGCCCCGGTACGAGTGTAGTATCGGGGTCCGCCAGCCTCTGGGTTGGTGGACCAACAGTCTCAACCCCTGTCAGGAGCCTTGCGCCCCGGGGGGTCGGGAATCGAGGTCCCTTCTTTGTGAAGGACCAAGCACCCTTGTGCACGTTTTTGTGTGCTGTGATTTCACGGTTCACTTTTTTTGTTCACAGGGGGAAGTTTGTTTTATGATGCACGTCCACAGGCTAAAAAGAAAACACAAAAAAAAAACTAGTGTAGTATCGGGACATCCCTAATGCATATAAATGTAGCAAAGATCTCCAACATTTCATAGGCACTCTGCCTCCTTCCTTAGCTGTGCCAATGGACCACCTTACTGGCAAAGGGCCACTGGGATGTAATAAAGATCACCAATCAGCTTCAGTCTCCTGAGTTGGATTATTATATAACAACAATGTGACACTTGAATAATATGAACAATAACATCCCGCAGGCAAGATGGCAGAAAGTAAACACAGCCAGGGAGAGGAAAACAATGAATGCTGTTATATGTAATATTTGCAGAGATTTATCTCCTAGGTAGCTGGTGCAGGAAGATGCCAATCTACATGGATTACAATGTGAAGTCTAACAGCTCAAAGTACAGATGAGAACACATTGCCTGAGTAAGAGAACACAAGTGCTGATAGCAGACACGCAGACATCTGTCATTTCACTAAGACTTCAACCAGAACTGTTACCGCCCATCTCAAGTGTGTCCTTAAAGGACATTTCCACCTTTTGTGGAGGCATTTAAAAAAAACAAAACATATGCGAGCAATGTACACGGTGTGTAGATGATGCCGGCATATGCAGATCCTGGAGAAAAACACAACAACTTACTTTTTTTTAGTTGTCCTCTCAGTCCTCACGTTTTTTTTGTTGTTTTTTTTTTAAATGGCTGCCAGGCTGCTGTGTACAGTGGAAACTACAGTGTAGGGGGGTGCAAAAACTACTTTTCCCACAATGCTTTGCTTCTCTTGTGCACGAGCATCATTCATATTCATAGTGGCACCTCCCCCTGGGCAGTGCAGAGTGACTGGGAGATTTTTTTTCTTTGTTTCATCTGTGACTACAGTTGGAGGATTTTTGTGATTGCTAAAGAAACCTGTTATATTCTGTCTCCAGTAATCACTCAGAACAAAATAGAACGGATTTCTTCAGCAACATCCCTGGTGAGCCCGCACATCTCCGGTGACACTGAACATCCATGGTGAGCCCACACATCTCCGGTGACACCGAACATCCATGGTGAGCCCGCACATCTCCGGTGACACCGAACATCCCTGGTGAGCCTGCACATCTCCGGTGGCACTGAACATCCATGGTGCAGCATCGTTGCCACCCCATCAAGTGCAGAAGCAATTATAATTAGGTGCTGGAGCACATATTTTCTTTTAATAGAAGGCCATAGATCTACTTTAACCTAATCCATTAAATTAACCCTTAAACCTCATTCACACTGGAATCGGCCTGCACATACAGCTCCGTGCTGCGTGCACGGCCGTACCGAACATCTCCCGGGAAGGAGAAGTGCTGCGTGTGATTAGTACGCAGCCACCGTCCTTCTCTATGGGACTACGTGGCCAAGCACCCCCTTACGCTCACCCGCTCTGCACGTCCGTGTGAGGGGTGAGCGTACTCGTACGCCACCAGGATGGATCCTGTCTGCGTCCGAGCCAGGAAACACGCAACCACACGGACGTGCAGGGCAGGTGAGCATAGGGGGGCATATGGCCACATATTCCCATAGAGAAGGACGGGGGATTGCGTACTAATCACACGCAGCACCTGTCCTTCCCGGGAGCTGCTCATTATGGCCGTGCAGGCAGCACGGAGCTGTACGTGCCGGCCGATTCCAGTGTGAATGAGGCTTAAAGAAGAACTCCAAGGAAAAAAAAGGCTTGTTTTATCTAGGAGGGTCAAATAAGGCAGATATACTCACCTTATCCTCGGTCCGGTGGCAGTCGGCACTCGCCTCTCTTTCCCTCCCCTCCGGCTATGGAATGTCCCTGGGTGTCTTCATGTCTAATGCAGATTTATGGATCTGCATAAAACATGATGACATCAGTGGTCCTTAGACTGCTGGAGCCCAGGGGGGAGAAGGCTGCAGGGACCAGTCTAGCAGCCCAGAGGGAGCCAGAAAGAAAGAGGATCAGGTAAGTAAATCTGCTTTATTTAAGCCTCCTAGGCAAAATGAGCACTTAGTCCTTGTAGTAGAAGGGTAGCCCCACTGCAAGGGTACGTTTTTGATTTTCCTGGAGTTCTTCTTTAAAGTGTACCTTTAGGCAAAACACTGCAGTAGAGGCGGGTTTGATATTCTGTTTGGGATTTATTATGGTCTATGGAAAAGAGATTCACCTTCACTTCCTGCGCCAGTGACAACAAGCTGCCAGAGCTCTGACTTCTGCATTTTCATAAGAAGGTTTGCAACAGCAACCCCAAAATTCCCATCATAACAGGTTTTCTTTAATAAAGTAATTTATTGTTGTGTGTCATTTCTACTCTGTCCATATATCTGAGCTGGCAGCACAGAATGTGTTTCGGAAAACTCCAGAGGCACTTTTATTTCTTCTAAAGTAAATCACAGACCTCAGAGAGGAGTCAGACATGATGGCACCACGTGACAGCTGAGAGATTCTTCCGGCTAAAGATCTTTCCATAAACATGCAGGCCTGGATCATCTCAGCATGCAAAGTTATGACTACAGAGACGAAAACTAGCACCTAACCCTTGCAGTGCGGGGTAACCCTACTGCAAGGGTTAAGAATGTTTATGCCCACAGTCAGTGGAATAGCATGGGTTGTCAGCGCCTGGGGCATTATATCCTCTCTGATCAATACCCCTCTCTACCAATCCTCTCTGATCAGTACCCCCTTCTCCCATTATTCCTGTCCCCCATCCAGGGTCCTGTTCTCAGGGGGTCAGATGAGCCTCTTCTCCTAGTTAATGGTGGAGCTAGAAGGGACAGAGAGGAAGGCGGGGGGGCTGGAAGAGCTCATCAGACGCAAGGAGGTGGTGTGTGGGGGGCGGCCTCCTCCCCATCCTCCTCAATGCTGCTGTCCGAGCTGCCATACTTCCGGGGAAATTGGGGGGTCCTGCTGCAATGCAGTGCCACCCAGCGGCCACTCTGTTGGTCCCATATTGTACAGGATGACCAGTGCTGTCCCAGGCAGACACACAGCACTGAGCGGCCACCTAAAAATTTGGCGCCCTGGGCAACCTCCCCCCCACGCCCCTTCTCGGAGTTCTCTTTAACAAAAGTACAGAGATTGCACAATCAGATTGTATTGTGTATGGTGAGTCTCAGCTCACCTCTTCAAATCCACACACATTGCCCTAAGCATGGGTCCACCCTGTCGAAGGATCGGCGCCGACACAAATCGGTCCCAGCACCAGATTCTCCCACAACAAACTGATTGGCTGTGATGACACTGTCAGGGACCTGGCGGCGTGCTGCGGTGAATGTCCAGGAGGAAACCAGCCCATGGTACAAGCTGGGAACCTGACATGACTGCCAGCATTGTGTACACAGTGACATGTGCACAGAGATCAGCTCTCTGTATACAAGCAGCTTCCACCTTTATGTACCCAACACAGGCAGATTAAAAGGATCAGTACATGGTCCATGGTGACATTTCATACCAGCAGAACTCTCCATTACCTGTGTGCAGACAATGCCAGGACTGCATGCTTCATACTAAGGCTACGTGTTGGATGAGCTGGCAGAGGCCTAATTCTTACCCTGAAGCCGGGGACTTTCCTGGCTGGCTGCGCCCTGTCTCGCTCCTACGGTGGCCTCCCAGCGGGCAAGGAGCCGGTTCTCGGATAGCAGACGAAAGAAGAGCTGAGGGTGCTCAGCATGGGATCAGCAACTCTCGTCTCCCGCTACACAGTCCGGCCCGGTCCTCCATAGTGACGTAACAACCCGACCAATGACAAACACCGTAGAAGTGACAACATGAGCCCGGCCTGCAGGCCGCTGCCAGACTCGAACTGCAAGCACGACACCTAGCGGTAGACCTGAGGTATAGCGAGCCCTCGGGACGCATTGGGAAAACAATGGTTAAGTCCATTGACAAAAGAGAAAGAACTACAAATCCCATGAGGCATTGCAAGACTCTGACAGCCACAGGCATGACTCCCAGAGGCAGAGGCATGACGGGATTTGTAGTTTTATCACAGCTGGAGTGCCGTGGTTGCCTTTATATAATAAAGAGAACCTGTCACCAACATAAAGAATTACAGGGCACAGGAAAATAAAGTATTTTAAGGGCTCGTTCACACCATGAGCAGTTTCCACACTGTATCAATGCAGGTCACCGCAAGGGCACACCACAAAAAACAATTGTTTTCTATGTGCCCCGTCACACGTGGGTGTGATGTGAGCTGCAGAAAAATGCAGATATGCTTCAATTTTTGTGCAGCGCGATGGATGAAACAGAAGGTCACCACACCACACAACAGTACACTGCAAATAAAGTTTTTTTTAAAGTAAACAGTGCCACCCTGCCACCCAGGGAACACCAGCCGCATGCTCAGATGGAATGAATTGTGAATCAGCCCTAAATGCTTGCTCACAGCATTTTTACGTTTCATAAATGATTTTTTATTCACTTGCAATGTGCCTTTCAACTTGCTATATAATTTGACTACACCAGGAAGAGTCAGTTCCCTAGCCCAGCCCCCTCCCTCCTTGTACGTCATAGGCCTTTTCTCTTCTGGCAGTGTCAAATTACTCTATGTGCTGGCCCAGCTCCTCCACCCTTCTGCTCACCTCCCTACTTTACATTACCATTCTGTTACCACGGCCGCTTACAGTATTTGATAAAGTTCAGACTTGGAGCTTTGCTTCCACCATGGCTTTCCATTTGGCCTTGATGATGTACCGATACCGATACTAGAGTATTTTGGGGAGTACTCGTCCTAATGCTCCGAGGCCTAGCCCGATACTTGAGCTTCCAGTATTAGGAAGCCGGGCAATGAGTCATTACACAGTGCCCGGCTTCCTGATTGGCCAGTAAGCCGGCTCCATGCTCTTATGACGAGGGCACATGGACTATGCTTTCAAGCCAATTAGGAAGCCGGGCAATGAGTCATTACACAGTGCCCGGCTTCCTGATTGGCCAGTAAGCCGGCTCCATGCTCTTATGACGAGGGCACATGGACTATGCTTTCAAGCCAATTAGGAAGCCGGGCAGCGTGTAATAACTCACTGGCTGGCTTCCTGATCAGTTACGTAGCTGGCCAATCAGGAAGCCGGACGGCACGTCATTACATGCCCCCTGGCTTTCTGCTTGGCCAGGAAGCCGGCTTCAAGCTCCCTTGTCACCTGGTGACGGCTTCCCTGCTAATCGGGAAGCCGGGTGGCGAGTCATTACACGCCGCCTGGCTTTCTTAATGGGACTTCCAGTATCGGTATTCGGTGTCGGCGAAGAAATATCGATACCCATACTCGATACTGAAAAAACGGTATCAGTGCATCCCTAATTAAAATAACAACCACACCTTTAGAAATGTTTAGTAATGACAATCTACAATTGGGTGGTAAGTGCCGGGTGATTATTGGTGGTGGGGCTTCCTTTCTGCTTGTTTAGACTATGATGTTTTCTCATATCATACAGAAGTTCTCTATGGATATGTTGTATTGCCTAGAAATGATTTTGTGTATTTAATGGCTATATCTATGATTTTATACTATTTATTCAGTGTGCAATAAACTTTATATCTTTTTACCAAAATGTATCCATGCAGTGTTTGTATACCTCTCCATAAACCCGTTTTCTACTTGTGGCAATTGATATAATTTTAAGGGGGAGAGGTTGCATCAGGAGACCGTTGTGATAACGATTCACGGATGTGTTCTTAATGACAATGTACAAACACATACCGTATTTTTCCGTCTGTAAGACGCCCCAATGTATAAGACGCCCCCCACTTTTCTTACCCAAAATTAAGAAATCAATATTTTAAATGATCTAATGCATCACACTTACCTCTGAGTCAATCACGTTATGCTCCGACATTACAGCTCTGGGCACTGGCTACACGCTCTCCTCAGCAACAGCTGACGTCAGGTACAAAAGATTTATGATCGGATTAAAAGTGCCGATACCACTGCAAACTAGGTAGCCTCACGAGTGAAACTTCGGTTTTCCTCCAATCATAAATCTTTTATGATTACAGAGCCACTCTGCCCAGCAACAGCTGACGTCAGGTACAAAAGATTTATGATTGGAGGAAAACTTATCTCGTCTCTGCAATCCGAAGTTTCACTCGTGAGGCTAGTTTGCAGTGGTATCAGCACTTTCGGGAGTGTCGCAACCGCGGTTCTCCTCTCGGCCCCCGTGTATAAGACGCCCCTCTATTTTTAGGTAAACATTTTAATGAAAAAGTAGCGTCTTATACACGGAAAAATACGGTACTTCTAGAGAATTGCCTGCTTTGTGTTCTTTGCACACCTTATTTCTCTTTTCTTCCTCAGTCTTCTAGCAGTGGCCATGTTTAGTAAGGGCAGATTACTAGATCTCCCTTTACTTCCTGGATTTCTGGCAAACGTGACTAGGACATGTGACCATGCACATCATCTCAGGGGGAGGAAAATGCCTTTCCCTGAGATCTCATCAGATTGCAGATGAGATTTCCCAGCAATGCTCTGCTGATGACAAGGCAATCCCAGTGTGCATTGCTTTTGCAAACTGACATCATTTTGCCCTTTCAAAGCAGGAAGTGAATGCTCTGCAAGTGTAAGTATTTCTTAATTCCAGCATTTTACACCTGACATGTCTATGTTACTATTAATCATCATACATAGGAGGATGCATTGGTAGAATTAGATTTTTGACTGTAAAGGTCCGCTTTAACCCATGCAGTGCAGGGCTAGCCCCACTGCAAGGTTTAAGAATCATTTTCCCCCGAGTTCTTCTGTAACATTAATTCACAAAGCTAACACTACAGGAAAAGGATCCCTATTTTTAGAAAAAGTGAGTTATTTTCAGCGGAGTCCAATGAGATTTGAAAATTAGACACGGCTAAAATAAAGATCCTTATCCTTGTGGAAAAGCTTTGCGAATGGAGCCTGTAATGCGAGGAGCGAAACTCCCTTATTTGGCTTCATAAACAAATCCTCCTTCTCCTGACTACAGGCTCACTTGACAATGCATTAACACGGGGATAGGGGTCTTGATTTGAGCCAAGTGACCGGGATTTTCAATTATTTGAAGAAAAAAAAAACCCTCACTTTTTCTTTTTGTAAAATAAATAGGGGTCTTGATTTGAGCCAAGTGACCGGGATTTTCAATTATTTGAAGAAAAAAAAAACCCTCACTTTTTCTTTTTGTAAAATAAAGATCCTTATATCCCGGTGTGCTAAAATTGTGAATTGAGTCTATATAGGTTCAATTTACAAAGCTAGCGCACCGAGATAGGGAGCTAGCAGTGAGTTATAGTCCATCCAGAAAATTACAGTTATGTGGGCCAAA